>NC_071110.1:1710000-1875000 GCF_024256425.1 Clarias gariepinus
GGTCTTTTTTGGCTCAGCTTACGGCACTCGATTCTCTTAAAGGTTGTCTTTTCCCAAAACGATGTGCTGCTCTGTGACCTTGACAGCTCATGCCCTCTTCTCACAACCTTGTAACTTAAAAATAAAGAAATAAAATTCCATCATCTTCTATTCCAGGACGTATAATTTTACAGCACAGTGGGATGACATGCTCTCAGTCCCAAACACTGAAATACACAATTTAACACGTCCTTGTCAGCTGACCCCTAGGCTTGCCTTTCGGGGAATCCCTGACGCCATCTTGAGGGACGTTCTAATGCCGCCAGTGAACGGTTTGGAACCATTTAGAGGGTGGATGAAGGATTGAGTCAGTATAATGTGATAATCTAAATAACCTCATACGATACAAAAATGGAGGACAAAGCTTATACTTTAAATACAAACAAGAATACATTGTTACACGCTGTATTTAAATTAATAACCATCCTGATTGATTAAATCAATTAATTAATGTAATTTGTCCTGTCAGGCATCACTTGGGGGAAAGTGGTGGCCATCTTTTCGGTAGCTGGTGGTCTGGCGGTAGACTGTGTGCGACAGGAGCATCCGGCTGTAGTGTACACTATAGAGGACAGTCTAGGGGAGTTCGTGAGGAAGAGTCTAGTTCCCTGGCTCAGGATGAGAGGAGGATGGGTAATGTTTCAATCTTTTCGAAATTGTGTTTTTTCTCCTGTTGTATCAAATATTATAGTACAATGGACAAGAAACTTATGAACTCACTGTTTCCAAAAAACAATCAATATTATTTCCAATGACCAATCACTAATTGTGATTGATTATTTTCACCTTAATTCCTAACAACCGATCACTGGCCACCATTAACACCGTTGTTCGCCATTACTCCCACCATTATTCCCAGTTGTTCGCCATTATTCCCACCGTTGTTCGCCATTATTATTCCCACCATTCTTCCCACCATTCTTCGCCATTACTCCCACCATTATTCCCAGTTGTTCACTATTATTTCACCATTATTCCCACCGATGTTCGCCATTACTCCCACCATTATTCCCATTGTTGTTCGCCATTATTCCCACTATTATTCCCACCATTATTCCCACCGTTCTTCGCCATTATTCCCACCGTTCTTCGCCATTACTCCCACCGTTCTTCGCCATTACTCCCACCATTATTCCCAGTTGTTTGCCATTATTTCTGCCATCATTCCCAGTTGTTCTACATTATTCCCAGTACCCAATCACATATCTGTTGTTTGCCCACTACTTAAATATTTGCAATACTTCTGCACATTTGATTTATGTTCTTAATACAGTCAGACTGCAAATGATCTTATCTTATTTGACAACTTTTTCCATAAGCAGGCTATTTTTAGAACAGAAGTTCTTCTATTTAAAGTGTTTTAGATAATTGTTCTTCATGCAATGCATTTTGATAGGCAGATTATTATTGTGATTCAGTAATAATGCCTGTTGGTCAGCTGGCGACTCCTAGTGATGGTTGGTTAACTGCTTTCTCTGGAATAAGGTCAGTAAGACTGACACGGATCAGCCATAACATTAACACCACTGCCAGGTGAACTGAACATCACCAGTACACCAGCCCACTGGTGACAGGATCTTGGGTCAGGACTAACCCAACCCACAGCACCCAAAGGATCCGCTGCCACCATCCTGGTGCTAGACACCACAGCACACCCCCAGAGGCCCTGTGGAGCCACGCCCCCTGAGGGGCCAGAGCTACCCCCGGTGGTACAAGGGGAACCCAAAACTGGGTTTAATGTCAATGGTTTTAATGTTATGGCTGATCTGTATTTAATGGCTAATAATGGAAGAGTCTGATTTCCCCTGACCGGGCTCTCCTCATTTCACTTTCTGTCCTTTTCCTGTTTCATTTTTTCAGGGCGACATTACAAAGTGTGTGAGGAACCTAGAAACCCACAGTAAACCACCCTGGCTCTCATCAGCCATACAGACCTGGAAACACCTTCTGAAGATGATCTACATCTACCTGATGAAGTCACTGTGAGGCATTTTTACCCCTTCAGATCGCCACGTGGACAGCTCGTGATGCCCTCTAGTGGCTGTTCTCTGTAATACACTCCTAAAATCTAGGGTGCAGTTTCAATGCAAGTTTTATAAGATTATTATACTACTTTAAAATTGTCCAACATAAAGGCACATGTTTATTTTCATACATAATATATATATTTTTTAAAAACACAGTACATAAATAAAGATCAAATGCATTTGATTTATGTAATTATATTTATATTTCAATCAAATCACTTCAAGGGTACTTTAGGCCACGCCCCTTACCTGAACCAAGAAAGATTAGTCTTCAAGGCTGAAGCTCTTATTTATATATATATTTTTATTATATGTTTATATTTAAATGCATTTTAGTGCGATATTGTCGCCCGTGTGTTGGTCTGGATCCAACACCGACACGTGATCCCATGTGAACACGAAGTTGGTTCTGAGTGACGAGTTTTAACTTTTAACTTGATTTATTTTATCACGTTTTCACACGCGGACGTGGAGAACCATGCTGCACTTTTTGGTTTGTGTTTGAGCACGTTTACAATCTGCATGCTACAATAAAGATTCAAATTTCTCTTGCTTTAACAGATCCTTATTGAAGAGCGTCAGGGCAGTGAACAGTGAAAGGAGCAGCACAAGGAGCCTTTAAAGGTTTCACTTGTAAAGTCTCTTCACCTCGTACTAGATTGAAAAAAACGCAGCAACAACCCCGGGAACATCACTCACGAGATGCAGTTTTGGAGTTGCTCTGGACCAGTCGTCTAGACGTCACAATCTGGCCCTTGTCAAAGTCATTTAAATCCTTAGTTTTTTTCTGCTTCGAACATAAACTTCAGGAAGAAAGGTTCATTTGCTGCCCAAAATATTTCACCCTCTCAGCCGCCCTTTTAAAGGGGTATTAACACTGTAGCAACTGTGAGAAGGACCAGATTGTGACGTCTAGACGACTGGGTCAGAGCAACTCCAAAACTGCAGTTCTTGTGTGATGTTCCTGGTCTGCAGGACGTACCAAAAGTGATCCAAGGAGGAAAACCGGTGAACTGGCGATGGGGTCATGGGTGGACGAGGCTCACTGGTGCACATGGGGAGTGAAGGCTGGCTTGTGTAGATGAAATGGTCAACGCTGTTTGTGACGGAAAGGAGTCAGTGCCTGACTGTTGTGGTTGCAAAACAGGGACCTACTTAATATTAAGTGGGTGGTCCTAATGTTATGGCTCATCAATGTGCATGCATTTCAAATGTGGTGGCTGCAACATCTCCCCCCCCAAAAAAAAAGTTAGGACAGTTGACTGTTCACCAGAGTGACTTTTTAAGCATTTGGGCGGTTTAGTTTCCCCACCTGTTTCTCACTGGTTCATACCTTAAGTTAGAATTTTTTTTTCTGCTTGAATGATTGATAGGTCACTGTGTGGTTTAACAAACACGAACCACTCCTCTGAAACTGCTCGGGTAACGGGGACTGGGGGGAAAATAACGAGAGACAAAAAACGTGCCAAAGAAGTTCTTCAGGAAGCCTTAAGAAATATTGCGCAAGACTCAGTTCTGTATCTCAGTACATCAACTCTATCTCAAAATAATGAGTTTGTACCGAGGTCAGGGTTTCTGTACAAACTAAATACACCTCTAATTATACAGCAATAATAATATTTCTGTGTTCAGACTTATTAGCGTATTAAGTATATTTTTGTTTCTATTAAAGTGAGAGTAAAAGAGAATCAATTTATATTGCAATATTTAACCTTTTATATTATTTTATATGGTAATTTATATTTACATGCTCATATATTTGATTTGTTCTGGTTACGGACAAAATGGCTAGAAAACCCAAATTAATAGGAAATATATATTTTTTGCAATAAAGACGTTCATTTTTTTTATCTTCCATATGTAGAAACTGTAAGGAAAGTGAGTATCATTTTACATCACGTCCAGCTTGAATTCCATTAAACTTTGAGATTGGGGGTCTGAGGGGGCGGAGTCAAACCTGTCTACGTTCTTCTCGCACCTCCATTACTTCTAGTGTTTTATTCTTCATTTACATTTAGGCGTTTGGCAGACGCTCTTATCCAGAGCGATTTACAAAAAGTGCTTTAAAGTTTACATCACTGAATACATAATTACTGTACACTGGGTTAACCAGGTTAATAACTAAGTGCCATAAGTCCAACACAACTGGGAAGAGTTTTTTTTATTCTCTTCATGTTTAGAGATGACTGTAACTTCCACATCACTTAGACAGATGTCCATTACTTAAATAAAGTAATGAAATACATGCTTTTGATGTCTGACTGAATTTAATGTCATTCACACACACACACACACACACACACACACATATATCACAATTGACAATAATGATTGTTTAACACAGTCAGTTCCAGTACATGGTTTTTACTCACTATGACCCTGAACAGCACAGTTCCCTTCCACACTGAGGTAATAAATGCTAACCCTACGTTAATGCTAGCAAGGGAAAATCTCGCTTATGGGCGTGGCCTGTCCACCACTTTTGTTTTTAGTCCTGATGAGAAATAGAGGTATTTATACTTCTAAAGGTAGTTAAGCTAACTAATCAAAGAACAATAATAATATATGTCCCTGGCTAGTGTAAATTAATCAGAATTGTGTGTGTGTGTGATGTTTAGTGTTAGTTCTTCAGAGATCAGGAAGTTCGCCGGTAGGTGATGTGTAAGTGCTGTGTCAGGGGTTGGTTCTCCAGCGCCATGCACACCGTCTGCTCCAGTCTTCCGTCTGATCTTAGCTGGATGACCCTGGAGATCTGAAACAGCAGAAATTTTTTTTTTATAAAACACAGCTGTGCAAAATAAAAGGTACGAGTTAGATCTTCTCCACCAGGAGGGCACGAGGCGACGGACCTGCTGGACGAATGGCTGCTTGGCGAAAGATGTCCTGGCCAAAGCTCGGCTCTGCAGAGTGAGTTTCTGTCCATCCAGCTCACCTTCCTCAATCTCTACTAGTCCTAAAGAAAGAAAAAAAAAAAAAAGCTTCAGAGCAGGAAGGTAAAGACACAGGTTAAAAACTGGAGCTCACATGCTGAAACTGAGGGCATGTAGTTCTTGATGTGTCCGCTAGGTGTTGCCAAAAAACACTTAATTCAGGGGGTCGCAAACTAAGTGTTTTAATCTTAAACTAGAATACTCAAATTCTTAACAGGTGATCAGGATGTGACTCATAACCATGGCACATTTAGCATGCTGATGAATAACGCAGTGGAAGTTCGGAAATTTAGTAAAATCTGGGAATCAAATCTGCAATTGCTTTGCAGTGGGCTATTAATCTGCAGACAGGATTTTCTTCGAGCTGTACATCGGGGATAGCGGACATCATGGCCCATTGATCTGCGCCACTTCAAAGTATTGATATACTTTTGTATACACACACACACACACCATGTTTCTTTAATCTGACTGAAAAGAATCACAACTAACTGTTCACATGGACGCTAAAACCATAAGTGGTTTGTTTACCTGCTCAAAGCGTTTAATCAGAATATAATGTTTCTGAGATGTGTAAAGTCTTTCTGCTCGCTGCGAACAGTTTACTCTTATGAGAAGAAGAATGTAAAGGTAAGGTCAGACTTCTGATCCTTTGTAATTAATCCCACCTTCTGTGTTGTGATTTTATGGTTACAAGAACTCAGTATCATCTGTGATTGGTTATAAGCTTTACTGTGTGTGAAATGTGAGCCAATCAGAGCAGGAGACCAGGGGGATGGCAGTAACGACTGCTGGGAGAGAAAGAGTTACTCTCAAAGTTCTCAGGAAGAAAATTTAACTGGTCACATCCCCTCTAGTTACCCCTTCATGGGGCAAATATGCGCAGAAAGAAAAGTAAGAACCAGATCAAGTGATTACATGGCTAATAGTTACCTATTGAATGGATTGTTAAAGGTTTACATCAGAAAACATTCATTTAAATTTTAATAATACAATTATTCTACTGGAATATTATTCCCATTATTAGTGGATTATTATCGTCTGTGCAAACGCAGCTAATTTTGTATATAATCTATGAACCTTTGTGCTTGTTAGTGGTGTTTTGGAGACCCCTGCAGGAGAGACTAAATCACTGCAAGGAGGATTGCTTTGGTTTGGGTTGGTTTGGATTGAAACACTGAATTATTTAGTTTTTCTGCTGTTCATTATACACCACAAATTAACAGAAAGTTTTCGAAGTTTTCAATAAACCCGTGTGTCAGTTCTGCCCGTTCTGTCGGTAGCTCACAGCTGGAATAGAATTAATTAAAGAATCTTCAATCAGGATCCACACCTGAGTTCTGAGCGATGATGAAGGCCACGTTGTTGGTGCCCGGCTGAATCCGGATGAAACCGGTCTCTCTGTGTAGTGGCTTGTTACTCTCGCCATGGGACGCATTAAACCTGAGAAAAAACACGTGAAGCATTTTATACCTGAACGCTCCTAGATTCTGATTAGTATAAAAAATTATTCATTATTTTTATAAAATAAGATTAATATTTTATAATTATTTTAACAGACATGGTACTGTTTCTATAGCAACAGCTCATTTACCGAGACATAAATAAATGAGTCAGATTTTTTTGCTTTGATGTTTGTACCTAAATAGTGCAATTTGTATTGTTTAGCATAATATTCGAGTACTGTGCAAAGGTCTTGACTCCCCCACAATTCTTCAAATTAACTTAAATTAAATGATGTAGATTGAGTTAAAGAAATGCAAAGTGCCGAAAGATTTAAAAAATTGTGGTTGTATATATACCAACCTCAGCAGCGACCTCCTCATTTCCCCTCTCGTCTGTTCCAACCTTTCATTAAGTTAAATACTTGTTTATGCTTGATTAAAATAATAAAAAAAAAACCAATCATTTCTTTGTAACTGTTTAGGTACAAAAACTGGACTGAAAATGTCCTTCAGGAGACCGTGAGAACTATTTCTCAAGATTGAAAAATACAGTACAAGAGTGTCTGACTCTTTGGAAGCACAATATAAAGAAATCGGGGAGTGGGGGTCAAGACTTTTGCACAGTACTCCGTATATTTTGTAAACACAGTGATATAACAGATTTTGCCCACTGTAAGGATATTCCTTAGAAAGTCAGATGTTTGATGAGGAATTAAGAAGACAAAATGGCCTTATCATGTGACTATGATCTCATGGTGTTTGTATTATTATTATTATTATTATTATTGTTAGTGAAATGTGGCGATTGGTTTACATGAAGTTGATGACCGGCTGTCCTACGTGAGTGAAGTACAGCGTCTCATTGTAGTGGAATGGTTTGATGGTGGGGAAGGAGCCTTGCCCGGGCTCGTCCGATTCCCACGTCCCCAAGAGCCAGTCCAGAGGGCGCACAGCCGGGTTCAAACCCACTGCTGAGGGTCAGACACGGGAGGTAAAAAGCGTAAAATCATTCAGAATTTTTCATCATAACTGGAGATGTTTACAGGGCGAATGATGCCTTCATAGGTCTCATGGATAAGTACACTAATAAAAACATGTCTGCATAATTATGTACAAAATCATTCAGTATTGTCATATATAACTAAAAAATAAATAAAGAAATAAATAATATTACAGGAGAATATAAGCATGGGTGTAAAGAAAGAAATATAAAGTACAAGACAGACCAGTTTTCAGATGGAAACAAAAAATCTAATGTACGCTCCTGGGATTTGCATAAAAATAGAAAGGAGCGAGTGTGACAACGTTACCAGAAGAACTCGTATTCTCCAGCAAGCAGCAATTTGGGGACCCCAATTAGCCTAATCTGTGGGTCTTTGGACTGTGAGAGGAAACCAGAGCACCCAGAGGAAACCCACCAAGCACAGTGAGAACACGCACACAGACCCCAAGGCGGGAATCTAACCCTCAACCCTGGAGGTGAGAGGCAAAAGTGCTAACCACTAAGTCACCAGGCCGCTGGAATCAAAATGCATGAATTCATAGTGGACATTAAGTCTATAATCCATTTCCAATATGATATATGTATTTATTGCTGCACAAGTATATAAAACTGAATGCTATCTATACATTGTATTGCAGTTATATGTAAATGATGTAAGCTATTCAGGGAGGCATGGACTGTTTCAATGAAAGACTGCATTAATTTCTAATAACCACTAGATGTCGCTGTGACAAAAAGAATCTAATTCTAAGCGCTTTCAGTAAAACTTTCTCCTTTTATGTAACATGTTTTAATATGCAAATAACCACGCATGAAATACAATGAATTATGAAATTGCCATATGACGTCATCTGGCGACTTCTAACGACTTCCGGTCGTTGAAAAAAGAAAACAATCATGTATAATGTAACACATTTACTACTCTTTGGTAGGTAAATAAACGTCTTGGCAAGTATTAAATTTAATTAGACTAAACGAGGTAAAACCTTTCTTTCACAAGATTAATTAAACAAAATTACATTAAAAAACATTTAAAATATAACCCGGAAATACTCACCAGATTCAACGGCATGACCCGACATCCTGACTGAACTTGTGTTCGTGTGTCTGAGAAACGTAAACGAGTGAAATAAATACAATAAAGTAACATAAAACAAAACAAATCACCGCCGACCTGTTTGTTTTGTTGAGCTTTAAACAACCTTGCAACTTATCCCGGAAGTCCACGCCCTCTTTGTCGCATTGATTTATGGGAAATGTATTTCTTTGTCAACTAACGAAACCGAAAAAAAAGAACCCGCCCAAACATTAAAATTATTATTACATAAACACATTATTGTACCTCAGTAAAAATATTATAATGATTTTAAAGTCTCATTATACCAAAAAAACAAGAAAAAAAAAAAAAAACTTACGGTTTAACCGTTCTCGCGTTGCTATGGAAACGGATCATTCCATTACGCCGTAGAAAGGGGGGGGGGCGGACCGGAAGTGGAGTAAATGACTTATTTTTACTTTATAAAGTTAGAATTCGTAATTGGTGTTTAAATAAAACTTACATTTCTAACATGTTAGTGTGGATTATTATTATTATTATTATTATTTTATAACCGCGTTAATTAGGTGATATTAAGGAATATAAATCAGCCCACATGGAGCAGTCCCGCGAGCCCCTTCACTTCACTGCGCTAATTAAACTAATTGAACGTCCCTGAGTGTTTGGTCTGTTGTGTAAAACGAACTCAGGTGTGTTCCTGGATGGCTACGGGAGGTGCTGACGTGGTGCTGAGTCAGAGGCAGGGGTTAGACATGATGTTTAATCCCTCCTGTGGACATGAAGCAAGTTCAGGAGGAAACAGAAAGAAAAAACCTGCAGGGAGGAGGAGGAGGTGGAGGAGGTAGCCTCACCTAGTCACATGGTCCAGCACGACCTCACCTGCTCACATGTAGTCTAGGTTCATTACATGTAAAGTCTAATATTTCAAGCCTTTTCATGGTTTTGTAAAAAAAAGTTCTTTGCTGCGATGGCGTGTTGCTGCTGAGGTCCTACTGAAGACCAGGTTGCTTTAATAGCAGCCTTCAGCTCATCACCAAGTGCTCAGTCCTGCTGGAAAAGGGAATTGGCATCTCCATAAAGCTTGTCAGCAGATAGAAGCATGAAGTGCTCAAACTGTCCTGATGGACGGCTGTATACTTATAATAAAACACCGTGGACTAACACCAGCACATGACATTGCACCTAAAATCACCACTGACTGTGTAAAATGATGTTCATTTATGCATTCAATACTTGCTTGGGGCTCCTTTAGTGCAAATAAATGCATCGGTGCAGCATGGGATGGAGGTGATCTCCCTGTGGCGATGCTGAGGGGTTATTGAAGACCTGGTTGCTTTAATGGCAGCGTTTAGCTTGTCTGTGTTGATTCTCTATGAAGTTCAGGTCAGGTGAGTTGGCTCTCCAATCAAGCACAGTAATATCGTGGTCAGCAAACCTGTTAGTGGTAGTTGGTAGGACCAACACCAGCAGATGATATGGCACCTCAAATCATCACTGTCTGTGGAAACTTCACACTGGATTTTAAACAACTTCTCCACTCCTACTCTAGACGTCTGTGCACGGTGGCTTTTGATGCACTGACTCCAGCCTCAGGTTCCAGGCTTAGGTTTGATAAATTCCTTAAGGCTGTAATCATCCCTGTTGCTTGTGCACCTTCTCCTACCACACTTTCCACGAATATGCTTCGATACAGCACCTTCTGTGGCTTACGCTTCTTGTGTGTCGGTGATAATTTTCTGAACAACAGTCAAGTCTGCAGTCTTCTCCATGTGTATATTGAACTAGACTGACAGATGCACTGTGTTTATACTGTATAAATAGTAATTTACTTAAACTAAAAATAGAATACTGAAATAATTTGAGATGCAGTGGTACCTTGGCATACGAACGCTTTAAAATGTTTGGCTTAAGAACTGACTACTTGCTAGAATTTTAGAATAGTTACGCGGCCCCTCGCTACCTTCCCCATATCCAACGCCTTCGTGTGACGAAGGCGGTCGCATCTGCTCTCCCTCCCTTATCTCTCCCCGCTTGCTTCTCTTGTCTGTCTTGTGTTGCTGAGGTATTTTTTGTACCCCTGATCCCACACTGCCCTTTTCGAAGGACAGTCTGGGAGGGGATTTTTTACCCTCGTTATCCTAATGTATCTTATTCCTTATTTTCTATGATGGCGCCCTACTGTAGGTGGCTGACGTCGCGACTCTGTGGTCGCAAAATCATTTCGCTGCATATTGTACTCTGTATGATTGTGCATGTGACAGAAAATAAATTCTTGATCTTCTTGAGAATTTAGCCTCGGCATACGACCGAAGAAGAACCGAACACCGAAGTTGAGCCGTTAAACGTCCGAGAGCCGTTAAAAACTTGTTTGCATCTGTGGAAATGCAAGCGTAATGTGTTTACAGATATTCTTTGCGGGTGTTTTGCATTATACAGTATGCAAAAGTTAGTGAAGACACGGCATCATAGGTCACAAGAATGTTACCAAAGAAGATAGCAAGAAAAAAAGGGAGCTGCATTCAGTTTGGTTTTTAAAGCAGCCGCTGTCAAGAAAATTCATAAATTAATGTTAAGTGAGGTTTAATATCTATTTGTACTATATTCTACTTCATTTACATGACTTTTTTTAAATGTGTGCAAAAATATGATTATAGTGTCTAAAATTGGTAATATTTTTGGGTGGCTGGAACGGATTATTCGCATTTACATTATTTCCTGCAGAACAATGTGTTTCACAATACAAAATTTTAAACAATGAGTTTTCACCCCAAATATTAATTCTTTATTAATTTTTTTTTACTCCTTATTGCTCTTTATTGCTCTTTATAGAAGTTTCTTTTACTGTATGCAGAAATGTTTTCAAAAGCATCTTTTGCTTCGTGCCATGTTTTTTGTATGTGCTCAAGAAGAGTTGTTAGGTTTTACTGAGCTTGCTGAAGAATCTGAGTTCTTCTGGTAACTTTGTCACACTCGCTACTTTCTATTTTTATGCAAATCCCAGGAGCGTACATTAGGTTTTTTGTTTCAATCTGAAAACTGGTCTGTCTTGTACTATATATGTTTGTTTACAGCCATGCATAAATTCTCCTGTAATAATATTATTGATTTATAAATTTTAAGTTATATATGGAAATACTAAATGATTTCGTAGACATGATAAACATGTATAACAAAATTGGTACAGTATATAATATAGTGCCTAAGACTTTTCCACAGTACTGTATGAGGGTTTTACTTTTTAAATTCACTTCTTGAATAACACCGGCAGGGTGCTAGTGGATAGCATATAGGACTATTGGCTTAGCGGTGGGGTGTTTTACGGTTATAGGATAGCGTGAGTGTGGTTGTGGGACATTTTCCCTGACATTTGATGTGTTCTATCTGTTTTTTTTTTTTAACAGATGTATGGATGATAAAACCACACCACCTCCATCACCCTCTAAAGTTTCCCAGCTCCACTTTGACTACGGCTGCATGGAAAACTTCTTTAAAAGGTAAATATCTTTATGAGGTCAGGCTTGAACGATTCCCTTACTCCTTCCAGACAAGTGGACTGTAACATCTCATTTCCTTTCCAGGTTGCCCCCTGAGATCATTCTGAAGATTTTCTCCTATTTGGACGCGCCGTCTCTTTTCTGTGTTGGCTTTGTTAACCGACAGTTTCATGAGCTGGCGAATGACAAGTAGATGATTTTTTCTTTTTAACTTCAGCACTACTGTAAATGTTTGCGTGGAGACTGATGGAAAGGATGAGTAAGGTATTGAACAATGTGCTGTGTGTCCTGCAGTGTGATGTGGTACGAGTTATACACCTGTGAAATGGGCAAGAGGAAGTGGAGATCGGGGCTGTGTGACAGGCCAGACTCAAACAGAGTTGATCTGCAGGATGTACCGGCGAGGGTATGGAAAAAGCTGCTTCTCAGTGAAATGCGTTGCCATGATCACATGGTTTGGAAGAAGGAGCTGAGATACGTGAACCTGCATACGGGCATGCCAGAGCTAACGGAGCAGGTCCTCAGGTCAAAGGTCTTCCTCTTGGGTTTTAATCAGACATGGGATAACCTAAAAATTTAAAATGTGAAGGCATAGAGAGGGAGATAAATGGTGGCTTTGACCCCAAACTATTGAAACATATTTAAACGTTTTTTTAATGTTTATTTATGTTAATGATTATGTAATATTTAAACATTTAAGGTAATGTTATTGTTTCTTGTTTAAAATATCACTTGCAACTTGAGCATGAATTGAAAGTCTTTTGTGCTGCAGGAGTCAACAGGTTGTCTGGGAGCTCACACTCTGCAAGCTTGGAGGAAAGCAGATCGTGTACAGCCAGTCTCAGGCCATTTTCTTCGACTCGTCAGTCGCCGTGTACTGGAGCTCCGGCAAGTGGCCGCGAATTCAGCAAGTTTATAGCCTGCAGGTTCATGGGGTCTTGGGTTCCTCTACTACCATGCCAGCCAAGTGAGGGAGCTCTTTCAGTCACAGCTAGTATAAATATACTACACTGTGCTTTTCCACAATCAGGATTAAATGTCATCATGCCTTAAAAAAAACTAAAGATGAAAGTATAAAGACATAACTTAAAAGATACTGACAATGTGTTCGTGTCTGGGCCAGGCCGCAGTGGCGCTCTCTGATCAGTAAAACAGTGAGCAAGGAGATGAAGTGGAAGCATATCGGGGTGGACAGCTTGGTGAGGCTGCTGAAGGTTTCTGATGGGATCACTGTGGGAGTATGGAGAGTACGGCCATGGTTACCTTTTATAATAGAGTGTGTAACTTCTCGCTCAGCTCTTTATCAAGTTGGGTATTTATGTTTGTATTTGCTGTTATGATTGACTATAGGGAACGTGGGAAATCGCCTTCGTCATGGCCACGTTACACCACCACAAACTGGTGGAGAGAAGTGTTCTCGGATCACTTTTCTGGTACGCTGCTATGTGTTTTACTTTTTTTTTTAATAAATCAGTGTTTGTGTTTTTATTTTCAAAAGGTATAGCCTGAGGCCGCACCTCTTTTAGTGAAGGTGGGACTTACAGAGGCCACCCCTGCTTTACTAGACCTGGAACCGACTGACTCAAAGGCCACACCTTCTTCACTACACCTGGGCCTGACTGACAGAGGCCACGCCTCCTTTACAAGACCTGGGCCTGATTGACAGACGCCACTCCTGTTTCACTAAGATATTTTTCCTCCTTTCACCCTCCAGTACCTACAGAGCAGAAGATATCAGCCCCTTGCACACCTGCCTTCCTGAAGACTTCTGCGTTGATGGTTACACGGTGATCATGCTCCTTCACAACTCCAGTGGAAACATAGTGAAGTGCCGTTACTCACCGGTGTTCTGCGCCAAAGGTAGAGTCTCTGAACACCACTCATTTTAATAACAGACCACTAAATTACACTTTATTTGTATGGCGCTTTTAATAATGAAGAAATACATTTCTGGATATCATTTTTAAACATAAATATATATATAAACTATATAAGCTTTATCAGTTTGTCCCTTACAAGAAACCTTGAGGTGACAGTGGCAAAAAAAAAAACTTCCCAAGATGAGGAAAAAACCTTAAGAAGAACCAGACTTCAACAGTACAAGAATAAACTGTGTGCTACTGTATAAGAGAAAAAGTGCAATAAAATGGATATCAGGGCACCAGATGGCTACTGAAAAGACCTCCAGTGTGCCTAATGTTTGTATTTTGGGACTAGTTTTATCCAGACAGTCTCTGTTGGTGGCCGTCCCTTTAAAAACAGCAGCATTCTTTAATCTTGTAATCTTGTGAGACCCTCCTCTGCTGCATCTGCCAGACAAAAACAATATCTGACATTTTCTCACTCCCTGCTTGTCCAAACTCATCAGAGTTACTCCAGTCATAAGCCATATTGATGGTTTATAAATCTACTCATCCTCAGTGGTGTCACATATCTCCAGGCAGCCCATCTGAGGCCATCCTTAGCAGCAGTTAGTGGTCTCCATGTGATTAGAACTCCAACCGGAAATGTGGCGTCAGGAAGAATCAGGCAGGTCTGTAGGGCAGACTGGGTCAGGACTACTGGTATCACAAGAGTGCAGTGTGGAATGATCTGGCCTCTGCTGTAATCTTCAGTATAACAGGTAACAGCAACAGACTTACATTATACATCTGAGCAGTTAAGGGGTTAAGGGCCTTGCTCAAGGGCCCAACAGGGACAGGGAAATTGGTGGTTGTGGGGTTTAAACCTGGGATCTTCCAAACCGTAGTCCAATGCCTTATCCACTGAGCTACCCCTGGCCCCATACATCGCTCACAGACACCCATGCTTGAATATGCCACCCCTCTCTCTCTAAGAAATTTGCTCTCTTGGACTCCGTGGACTTCTTGGACTGGCATCATCATGATTCTATGATTATTCAAAGAAACAAAAAACATGCTGTGCACTTTCACTGATCAACCTACATTAAACACCACATTAAACACTGTTGGTCCCCCTTGTGCCTCTAAATGTGTGCTGTGGTATCTGGCACTAAGATGTTAGCAGCAGATGCCTGAAAACCTTACTAAAGGTGTGAGGTGAAGCCTTGGACTTTTGTCCAGCATGTCCCACAGATGCCTGATCAAACCGGATCCTCAAAGATTCGAGCTCGGTCTCCAGGTGACGGGGGACATTTTTTTGTGTCGCACCACTTGGAAACACGTTTAAAAGTTAAAAATAACTAAACAAAGCTAAAGTCATTGTGATATTAAGTTTCTAACTTTGGAAAAAAAAAAAAAAACAGCCTCCTTTTTGCAGATAAACAGAGCTGCAGTAGAACGTAGGCCTTTCTCTCGTCATTTACCAGGGTCTTCAGCTTCTCTCAAAGCTGAAGGTTGGGTTGTCTTTACTTGCTGCTACACTTTCAAAATCACCCGAAGACCTTAACAGATTCAAAAATTATCTGATTATCTGACTTTAAACCTAAATTTATATTTGTCCTCCTCAGACAAGATCCATAGTGGATTTGTGTACCTCCAGCCTGTCAAAATCAGCATTTCTCAGAAACACACTCTGATCCCCGATGAGATCAGTTTCTCCTGGAAAATCAACAAGCTGTGGGGAGACATCAAGGTAACCGATGCATACCGCATACCATATTGTAACAAGATCATCAGTGTTATTTACTTCATGTGGCTTTAATGATTTGGGGTATAAAGATGTTCTGAGGGTATTAGGACGTTGTTCATGAAATACATTTTATGCCTGAATGTATTTTATGAAATACATTCAATGCCTGTGTGTATTTAATTTTCCTCAATGGTTTATTTTTATTTGTGCTCAGAACTGCTGCATGATGACCGTGTCGGTGCTGGATGAGGCTCGGAAGCCGGTGTGGTGCATCAGCACATCCGCTGCCATCGTCCCCCACCGATTCAATGCGATGTGTGACAACTATGAAGGCGAGCAGTTCGTGCTGTGGTGCGAGGACGCCCACGGGAAGCTGAAAATGATCCTGGTGTGGATGCAGGACCTACATGTGTACTGCATTATCAGCCTCCACATCTGGATCCGCGAGGAGAATGTAAACACAAAATAAAAATTGCTTCTAAAATAAAAAGTTCTGACATAAGTGCTGGTTTATATACAAACGTTCAGCAGTTTGAAGAACTGATCTGATTTAGGTTATTTTTTTATGTTGTTGTTTTATAATTATAGTTATAGCTGGTTTGTCTTTGTTTGTTTGTTGCATAGTTAAAATGCTAAAGTTTGATTTCAGATCAATGTTGCTGATATGCTGATGTTAAAGTTTCAGTTCAGCATTTTCTTTCAGTCTCTTAGCTCTTGGTAGGTTTTTCTCGAATTTACAAAGTGAGTAAAGTGAGACTGTGAACACGTCGTGGTCTGTTTGGTCTGTTTATTATTGTTTGGATTATTGAAAATCCCAAGGAAGCCACCAGGTGACCATTTGACATTATAAATCCATCTCTGTTTATGAGAGAATTTATATACACCTTGATAAACACACTCATTGCTTCTGAATAATGTTTGAGAATTTCTCCCGAACTTGGTGAAACATAAAATTGTATAGAGTGTATTCAGCTTGCCCTTGGTTCACTTTCAAGTGGTCTAAACGTTTAGTGCAATAGAAACACACATTATAATCCATCCATCCATCTAGGAACCTCTGCTAGGGACCATGGAGGCCAATGGTGACTGTTGTATTTATTCCCATTTTGTACGACTGTGGTAGGACCTCCAGTCAACATTCACATGCACATTCACACACTACGGGAACGCCAGCTAGCCTAATCTGCAGGTCTTTGGACTGTGGGAGATAACCAGAGTACCCAGAGGAAACCTAACAAGCACGGGGAGAACATGCAAACTCCATGCACACAGACAATGTGACAGTACGAAGCCCCTTTATCTGCTCAGAGTTATGAACACAGTCCTAAATCTTACACACTATTTTTGAGAAGCAAAAAAAACCCAAAACAGACATTTCTTTAGCTCATCAATGATAAACCCCGCCCACCAAAAAAAGCTCAGGATCGTAGCAGAGTGCAGCCTCGAGTACTCGGATATGACATTTTGAATAATAAAAGCAATTTATTTTAGTTTACTGTACATTTTTATGTCATTCTAACAGCCTGCGATTAAACCTTACACAAACTGTCCTTACTAAAACACCGTAAAGTACTGAATCACATGTTTACACTTTGGATTTTAAGTTGTGAGGTCCTCTGTGGTGCGTTTTTCCGTCCACACAGCTGTCCTGTAGTCGAGCCTTGCCGTCTCGTCGTTTAAGCCTTGTGTTTTTTGCAGTGTTTCAGGGCGTCGGCCAGGGCTGCCAGAGCTTTATCGGCGTTATACGTGCTGCAGTTGTAGCCCATCAGCCCCACTCGCATCACCTAGAACATACAGATATCAGAAGTGTTGGGTTTTAACATTCGACTCCGGCCTAATCTTAACGCTATGAGTAGCCTTGTGAAGTTTGTTGCATTAAAAATGTCAGAGTAAGTTCCCTTCAAACAGCTTAACATCACCCCTAATTAGTGTAACTTGGCATTAATTAATTAGTTTAACAGTAAAATCGCATATCTGATTTTAGCTACTTCACGTAGTAGGGGCAGACGTTCCCCTCACCATGCCGATGGACGGCCCCAGGCCTCCTGTCATCTCTATCTGGTGGTGTTTTATCATGTACATTAGAAGCTCCTTCCAGTCGTAACCTTCAGGGATGGCGATGGTGGTGACTGACGGCAGCCTCAGATCCTAAACAGAAACATGTCACGTCATGATTGACGCCATGTTAAAGATGTTAAATGATGATAAAATCACGAATGAACGCCTCACCTTATCCTTGACGAAGAGTTTAAGACCGAGATCTTCTAAACCCTTCCACAGATACTCAGCTACCTCTTTGTGTTGTCTCCACGAGTTCTCCAGGCCCTGGAGGAAAGATCAGAACATCCTCAAGACTAAACTGTATACAACACTGCTGGTTAGCAGGACACAAGGAAACACCACGCCACACCTCCCTGACTGAGACTGACCTTCTCTGCGAGGATGGCGAGACTCTCTCTCAGGGCGAAGAATCCGGACACGGGGCCGGTGTGATGATACCTGCAGCACAGAGGAACACACAGACTCTTCTGAAGCCTGATGCTAACGCTTCCAGCTCATGATGAGGTATTTTACTGAACACACTCACACTCGGGCAGGTTGACTGTCGTTCCCCCAGTAGTTGGACAGGTGAGTCATGTCCAGCAGGTAGGACACGGGCTTCGTCTTCCTGTTGAACATCTTCTGACTGCGATCACAGGGAGAAGAAGAAAACGTTATTAGGGTTGCTTACACTTAAAATTTTCTCGTATGTGTTTTTGTTTAGCTTGTTAATAAATAACTTTGTTGATAAATGAGAATTATAGGGAAGCTATAATACAAAATGTACTTTTTATTTTTTTATTTTTAGATATTCAGATTCGTCTCGAGAAAAAAAGCCCTTTTTGCGTAATTTTTGTCGTTTTTCTATTTTTGTATTTGCCTGTGTTTAAACAAGTCAATTAGATTTAAAATGTGACCTCATATAAGTGGAGCTCCTTCTCCGGCTCGTTGCTCATGACCTAAACCCAGTATTGATGCTGATTTAAAAATTTTTAAGTTACAGTATATATTTAATACAGAAAATGTAAGTGACCAAAGAAGCTACT
This sequence comes from Clarias gariepinus, assembly GCF_024256425.1. NCBI lineage: Eukaryota > Metazoa > Chordata > Actinopteri > Siluriformes > Clariidae > Clarias > Clarias gariepinus. The sequence goes on from NC_071110.1 coordinate 1,728,673, forward strand.
TCTGAAATGTCTGCAACATGGAAGTTACTAAATCTCGCTTTCCTACAAATTTCAAGTTGCTAATTTCAGCCGTTTGGAGAGATGATTTTATATGAGCCACAAAAACAGACATTTTTCAGCGTTATACTGTCTCGCTTCAAACAATAATCATTTAAAATGCGACTTATTCATATTTCTTTATGAGTATTGATACTAAAACTGGTTTAAGCGTCTTGAAGCATATGACCAGTAAAAATAGTTGGTTTAACTGGTTTTTGGAAAAAGCTTAAAAAGCTAAAAATCTGTAGTGTCTGTAACCATATCCTAACAATTTTGCAATAATAGACTTTTTTTTTTATTTGAAATCATCTAAATTGGCCAAGTTTCATCTGAATGACAGTTAAGATTATTGAAAGATTTGAATTCAAAAACGTTATCGACACTAAAACATAAATGTGTTGCTTTTTATCTGATAAAAATATTAATGTATATGCAGGAGATAAGAAATATTAAGTATTATGAAAATGGTGTTATATAATCCTATCTGAAAATTCACTTTTTCACCAAGGTGAGACTTTTTAGCACCAACACCATGTTTTGGCCAACAGACCTGCTGTTCTCTGAAGGGGCGTGGCTCAGCAGGAGCTCATTTGCATAGACACGAAAATGGTGTGTTTGAAAGAGGAGTGAAACAAAAGATAGAGAGTTTGAGATATGAAATAATGCATTATCTGCAGGGTATTTCAACTGGAGCATTAATACACACACACACACACACACACACACACCATGCTCTTTCGTTGAATGAAATTGGTGCTGTTCCTGGAGGAGCGTTTAAGGCTTTCTGTGATCCTGTGTACAGAATATCGATCTCTGTGACGAGAGAACAGAGACACATTCACAATGTTACACACTGAACAGCAAACTTTATATGTAATCAGTACACACACACACACACACACACACACACCAGGGCTGTACTGAATGTAATGCAAAAGTGGGCGTGACTTTTATAATAACTGATGTAGGTGGTTCGAATTGCTCATGTTGGTAGAGTACTGTAACTCTTCCCTCTCCTCAGCATCGTCTCCATCACAAGCTGTGCATTTGCACCATCTTCATCTCCTTGTGCACATCGCTGTTGTAAATAGTGTCGTCCCTGTAGCTCAGTGGGAGACCATCAACCTCAACAAAGTGAAGTTTTAAAAAGGATTTGGGTTCAAATGCAGGGCTTGTGATGGAGTCTGTGTTGAAGTACCCTTGTATAGAGGTAGAGTTACTCCACCACCTTGTATCAGTTAATAAAAAACATTATGCCTGTTTTTGCATTACTTTTTGCCCTTGTGCATCTATAAAGCCAGTGTTGTGATTTACTCTGTTTGTCCATGAGGAGAGGTGCAGCTCCCAGAGACGCCACCGAATCCACCAGGAACAAGCAGTTATACCTGCAATCACACACAGTTTACACGTTTTACCCTGACAACTACATTTTCAATTCAGTTTGATGTGTATAGCGATCTTAACCGTGCTCACTGTCGCAAAGCAGATTTACAGAATCCAAAGAAAATCATCCTTTTATGCTGTAGTAGTTTGCTAATAATAACAACAATTTTTAAATTTATTTAAAAAAACAGAAAAAGAGAAACTAAAGACTTCCATTTACATTGCAGCAGTTACACAGAGCTGAAGCTTCACCAGTCTGTCTCTCTGCTGTTACATAAAACTAATCAACGTCTGAAGACATACAGCCTCATAGGCCACGTTCACATCAGCAGCCTTAAATGACACAGATCGGATTTTTTTCCTTTTTGGCTTTTTGGCTTTTTTTATAGTGTGTGTGTGTGAAATTTTTTTTACTGTTAGTATTGGATTACATTTCCACCCTAATGTGACATCATATAAGTAAAGCCCCTCCCCCAGGCCTGTTACTCAGCCCTGCTGTTCTCTTGAGAGGCTTGAGTGGCTCAGCTCATTATCGGAAAACAACGCATCGGATATTATCAAAGGTTAGGACTCTGTGTCCTTGTAGTGAGTTGTAGCCATGGTAATAGTAATGTGTGTGTGTGTGTGTGAGAGAGAGAGAGAGAGAGAGAGAGAGAGAGCGTCCTCACTTGCGGCAGATGTCTCCGAAGCCGTCTACAGGGTGAGCGAGACCAGCAGAGGATTCTCCGTGTGTGAGGAAGAACAGGACGGGTTTGTGTTTGGAAATCTCCTGTGATGTGACACACAACACGAACAGTGACGCTGTTAATTATTCATGCATTTAATCTCTGAACCTTTAACGGTGAAAGAGAGAGAAAGTAGATGCTTTTACCTTTTCGATTTCTTCATTTGTGAAATATCCACCAGGTGCTTTAACCACAGTGTGAACTTTGGCACCTGTTTAAATGCAGACGTAGGTTTATCATTATTACATCACTCTTTCTCTTTGATTCTCATTTATTATTATTATTATTATTATTTTAATTATTACAGGATTTCTTATAGGATTATCTTAGTTGACTATAGTTGAATATTATATGCAGTTAACACACACACAAACACACTGCCAATCAAATTTCCACAATTTCTCTTTTAAATAATCATTACTATCGTTACTTATGTGATTTTAGATCATTAATGGAAATGTTACCCCTGTTTATGGAATGTTACATATGCATGGTTATTATTTTTAATAATAACACACACACACACACACACACACACACACACACACACACACACACACACACTACTATTACCATGGCTACAACTAGCTACAAGGACACAAAATCCTAACCTTTGTTTTCCGACATTTCTTATTATCTCATCAACTGATTCATTTATATAATAATATATAAAATAATTACATCTAAGATTGCTTTGTTTCTGCATTTATGGTTTATATTTTATACTGTTTACTGTATATTTTATACTGTAAACTATATGGTTTATATTTTATACCGCCCTAGTGGTAAGACTGAAGTAGTAAAAGCGCGATCCCATGCTGTGACACTTTATAAACTATGAACATGTCCACATTTTACAATACACTGATTTTCATAGAATGATTTAAGAATAATTCCATATAACTTTACATTTTTACTTACTTTTCATCTTCACCTATATTTAGACCTAATTAATTTAGAAATATCATACCTACATGTCTAATAATTAATTCCCATTTACAGATCTAAAGTTGTGAATTTGTTTGATTTCATGAACACAGTCTATTACAGATGAGGTGAAAAAAATCGATTCCGTTACGTATTGTCAGTCTTTTGCGTAGTAAGCCATGTCCTGCCACACTGACTTCAAAATCAGTGGACTGTTCGTCTATCATCCTACAGGTGGCGCACTCTAATCTCTCCACAAATTGGCCAGCAGTACAGAGTCATGTGTGGTAAGAGCGAATCATTTGCTAAGTTTGTTTAGAAATGAAACAAAATCTTTTATAAAAATTAATATAGAATCGGGATATTTATAAAATCATGATACTTAAAGTACAGAATAATACAAATCAAATCACCGAGGGATCCTGATAATATGGTATTACTACTGATACATCTACACTCTTATTACAGCATCTACAGGAGCACAATCAAACTTCTCCTTGCTGCTGGTTTGAAACTCTATAAGTATGTTTGTATTTATTTTTTTAACCCGGGATGATCTGGGCGTGGTCTACTGAATTTTAACGTAGAAAAGATTTACCTTAATTAAACTTAAGGTGATTAAAGGTAGGAACTAAATGTAAGAGGTCCTTCAGTTGTGCTAGGTTTACTTTGGAGAGTGTATTGTTAACTTGTATACAAATTATGCAAAATTAGTTTTTTAGCAATAAAAGTTAGCGTTAAATAAAAATATGACAGAAATAATCACATTTTATTGCTGCTACTTTGTAATCAAACTCCTACTATCACTATTCCTATGTTGATATTGTGAAATGTCATGTGATACAGTATAATATTTTTCTCCTGTCTCTCACACCCCCATAAACAGTGATAGCGGTGGTACCCATTCTCTCCGCGATTTCGGCCACGCGTTCTCCCCACACGCCGTTAACAGCCACCAGCACGCTCTCTCCCGGTTCCACCGTGTTAAACACCGCACACTCCATGGCCGTGTGACCCGAACCGCTCATCGCCAGGGTCATGTGGTTAGAGGTCTGAAAAGCGTAGCGGATCCCTTCCTTGATCTCATTCATAATCTACGGCAACAGCAAAGCAGAAAATGAGATAAGAGTGGATTTAGAAAACAACACAAACAAATAGGACAAAATGAGGTTCTCACCTCGTACGTTTCCGGATGCATGTGACCGATGATGGGTCTCCCGCTGGCGGCCAGCACGCGGGGCGACACGTTAGACGGTCCGGGCCCGAACAGGTAGCGGTACGGGACCTCGAGCGGGCGCAGCATGCAGGCAGGAGGAGGCACGTGCAACGAGGATGAGCATGAAGACGAGGATGGACGCGTACACAGGGCCGAGCAGCTCTCCAGAGCCGCCACATGATGCTGGGCCAGGAGGCGTACGCCCCTGCAGAACGAGCTCACGGGTAACATGCTGAGAGACTCTGATTAGACTGACTTTACTCACTGAGAGTGGAGTGAAAGAGCAAATATTTAAAAACCAAACAGGGTCTTTGACCTCTCAGTCATGCGTCACTGCTCAGGTCCTCCCCTCCAACCTCCAGCTTACAATCCAATCACGGGTGGAGCAAATGTTGAGAAATCATTCTTATGTGAAAGCGGAGCTGGAGTGTCAAAATGTTCCTTAATTAAGAGGAACAAAAAAAGTCAAATATTTACTCGAGTGTCTGCAACTTCTGACAATGAGAACCGTCTCCATACGACTTACCACTTAATGTTTCCAGATGAACCTCGAACTGAGTTAAATAATCAAGTTTTGATTCATTTGTGCAAATTATGAGCCAAAACAAATATGGACCATCATTTTAAAGCCTGAGATCATTGTCTGAATTATTATCGTCTGAGTGTTGCTAGCTGGCTAGCGTTGCACTGAAAGACGTAGCCGTAACTAGCTTGCTGGCTAAATTGTTCTTAAATGCAGAAACGTATTGCTTGAACGTATTGTATTGTAAAGCTCAGTTTTTTATTCGGACAGGTCTAGAATCACATTTACAAATGACAGACTGCAGCTTTGATCTTGTAGACGTGACCACAGCGAGCACAGCAACTCTTAAATAATAAGGCTTTAGGATTACTGTAAACAGGTAGCGATTCATCGTTGGCACTTTCCTCACAGCCAAGTTTGCAGAGGTACAGGAGGATTACGCACTCGCATCGATTGCTCGTGTCCCTCGACTTGTTTACTGACTCCTTAGAGGAGTCGACCCTGACTGAGGGAGCCGATTGGCTGAGACGGACATGTGCGCAAAAACACACAAACACTCTGCTTTCAGTCAACAGCAAGTTGCAACACCTTTTAAACATCACTCAGACTCTTGTAGATCAGGAAGAACTTTCGCACCGGTCCTGAGTTTCAGGAGCTCATTTGAACAACTCCTGGATTTCCACATGTTTAGCTGAAGTCATCTGCATACTAGGAATTGTACCTTTAGTTTTTTCATCATGGTTTTGTTAATCTTTTGTTATGTTCTTTTCAAGAACATGACCTTCAGCCTTCGGTACTTCAGTCAATAATTAGACCAGCCGGTAAATACGTCCTGGCCTGTTGTTTGTCCCCGTGTGGCCTTTGCACTGAGGCAGGGCTCAGCTCGTATATTTACACTTTTTTCAATGCGTCATGATTTCAATGAAACTGATTAAGTTAATTCTGGTCAACCAATCACAAACCCCAATTACATGACGTCACCACTACAGTCTTTACTTTCAGTTCTTGGGCTAAGTGGATTCAACTAATGGCTCGGCTCGACATTTAGTTCGGACTTCTCCCTAAACATATAATTTCATGCCATTTATTGTTATCCCATATAGAAAAAGTATTGTTTATAAGGTTTTTTTTCATTTTTTTTCATGCATAATGTGCACACTGATGGACTGTCACTCATAGTTTTTCACAGGGGGACAGGTAGGTTTGGACAGCGCATAATAATGTGTTTTTCTATAAAAATTTTGAAATAATGCATATTTTAAATATGTTTAATTTTATAAGATGAATTAACACAGTATAACAAAATAGGTTTTGCAATCCTACTTAAAAATATATACAGTATGTCTATTTGTATTTGATAAAATGTCCCCAATAGACCTGAGAAAGTCCTTAGTTCACATTTTTAAATAGCTAAAAAACTGATTAAAAATGTAAGGGAAAAAAATTACTTATTGCATGCTACGTAAAATAAGTACAGATTAATGAATTTAATTAATAAAAACTCCAAAGACCCATCATGACTCCCTGATTGTTCTAAAACCTGTTGGCATTTTTTTTTAGTATATTTTAGATATTTGAGATTGATAGTGCTGGGGGCAAAACCATACATTTTGGGGTAAGGTTTAATGAATTTTAATGAGTTTAATAAATAAATGTATTTCAAGTACATTAAATATGCACATAGTAAATTATGCAGAAACAAACCGGCTCCTTCAGAGATTTCAGAAGTTATTTACTGTAACGTCTGAACACCATAATGAAATTCATCTGACGCTGGTCACCTTATCATTGTGCTAACTGTACTTATTTCATTGTATTAAATAAGTTTTATTTTGCATTAGATACAACTTAAGTAAGAAAAATGTTAGATTGTTAGAATCTAGAATGTTGAGGCAAAATAAATATGTAGGAATAATCTAGAGAGAATGGATGAAAGAGTGAATGAAAGAGTGAATGAAAAGGACAGAACGATGTATTCCTAAGAAAGGAAATGAAAAGATGAAATAACGGAGAAAAAGAAGGCCAAATACAAAACACAAGTGATGTAAATGAAAGAGAAAAGAGGCATAAAAGAAGAGCTTGGAGACATTCTCAGAGAAAGTTTAGAGAGCAAAGAGAAAAACAGTGCAAGGCTAAATTTCTCTAGGTAAAGTATATTTCCATCAATGGGCTTTTCTTCTTCTTTTTAAATAAAATTATATTTTGAAATTCTATTATTCTATAGTGGTTATATTTTGATTCTACATAAAAATCTCAAAACACAATTCACTCATCGTTTATACCGTTTCTGTAAACAGCCTGGAGCCTGTCTCAGTTAGGGTACGAGGCTGGGTACACCCCGTCACAGGACACACACACACACACACACAGTGAGTGCAGGGTGCCTCAAAAACAAGCCCAAATCATCACCCCTAAACCGCTGTGTCTGACAGTGTGTACGAGATGTTTCTGCTGAAATGCTGTTTGGTTTTTTCCTGCTGGATTTTAAGGCCAAACAACTTTACTCTGGTCTCATCTGTCCACAGGACATTGTTCCAGAAGTCTTGTAGTTTTGTGAATCCAATCATTCTTGTTCAGTCTTCTTCTAATTGTGCCGTCATGGACTTTAACATTTAACATGCTCAGTGAGGCCTTCAGGGTCTGAGATGTTGCTCTTGGGTTTTCTCTGAGTATTCCACGGTCTGGCCGTGTGATGAATGTGCTGGGACGTCCACTCCTCGGACGATCGGCAACTGTCTCGAATGCTTTCTGCTGGTGAATAATCTTTCCCACTGTATAGCGTTGATGTGCATCTGCGAAATGTTTGGAGATGGTGTTATAACCTTTTCCAGGTTGGTGTCCAGCAGCAATTGCTTCTCTAAGACCATTGCTAATGTCTTTCCCACTTGGCTCCTTTCCCAGGTGGTTTGTCTGGAGTTAAAGGTCCTGTTTCATTTCATTTTATTTGAGTGAACATTTTAAGTGCAAGTGTCAGTTGTACAAACTGGAATAAATGAAGTCACATGCAGATGTTGTTTCATTTTACCACTGCAACGCTAAAACATACAAAATCTGCCCAACCTGGTAAAGGTGTCTGGACCGTTTTAGATAAAATGGCAAAAACCAACACCTTCATTTTTCAGGGTCTCACTCCAAGCGTTTCTGAATAGGTGCAGGTTTGCATGTCTTTGTTGATCAAGTGTATTTAGGTGAAAGGCAACACTGGGTAAACACTTGTTTTTGCTGTGTATTTATTTATTTATTTACTTATGAAACATCATGGGGCCATTTTGTTTTGAAAGTACCCTTAATGACCAGAAGATGGTGCTGTTGTACAGAATTACAATGTAAACACCCCCCACACTATCTATCTATCTATCTATCTATCTATCTATCTATCTATCTATCTATCATTATCATTATTATTATATGTTTTTGTATTTGTTTGTACTAATAGTCTTAATTTTTATTCTTCCTTTTATTTTATTTTTGTATAACAATTCTAAAGGCTCTTACTCTCTTGAACAAATTACTATTATTATTATTATTATTATTATTATTTTTATTATTATTATTAGTGGTAGTAGTATTATATGCTTTTATATTTCTTTTTACTAATAGTATTTATTTTGTATCCTTCCTTTTATTTTTATTTTTGAACAGAAAGTAGAAAGACACTTACTATCTTGAACATTTAATAATAATAATATTATTATTATTATTACTATTATTATTAATGTTGTTGTTGTTGTTGTTAATAATAATAATAATAATAACAACAACAACAACAAATTATTATTATTATTGTTGCTATTATTATTATTATTATTATTATTATCTGAGCTATATAAATAATAAAAAAAACAAAATAAAACCTTAAATTCAATAAGTTTGAGATTTAGTTTGCTATATTATTCAGCCGCATCTTAACATTTATATTCATTTAAAATAATCCTATGAGAGTCAGTTCAGTCTCAGATAACTTTATTGCCTTTTGGAATATTTTTTTGCAAACCAGAGTAAATAAAAAATATGAGGTCTAATAGTCGAATTAACTAACAAGCATCAAGATGCCTTTGTGTGACGTCCTGTGATGGACGTGTTTGTAGCTGATGAGGAGCTGCAGGCGCGAGAACCCGAGCTGTTCCGGTGATTGTGATCAGACTGAGTGAAGATTCATGTTGTTAGTGCACACACAGACACACAGCTGGAGGCTGCATCCTATACAAAGGCTGTATTGAGAGGAGGACACGCAGTGCATGCTGGGAGATCAGGCTGCATTTAAACACACACACACACACACACACACACAGCAGAGATAATGCGCGCCTGGCTGTGAAATTGCAGCTGATTTCACCATCACCACGCTGCCTTTCTCCTTCTCCTCCCTCTCGGCGCTGTGATGCGAGCTCGCACACACTGATGATGTCATCACTGCATCCTCAGCATCCTCGGCTCCATCATCACAGCCATTTTGTGCTCCTGCTCTCTCCATCCTGTCCTCCCTCCTCCTCCTCCTCCCTCCCCCCCTTCCTGAGCCCACCCTGAGTCCTGACGCACCACTGAGTACCAGGCCCCTGCAGACACACACACACACACACACACACACACACACACACACACGCTGTGACGCTCTGGCTGGAGGCTGATGTGCTGATCCAGGGAGAGGCTGAGACCCTGCACACACACTTGCGCACACACACACACACACACACACAGGGTGAGGAAAACAAGGCAGACGAGCACGACAGGCTCAATGGAATAACATCCAGCGCCAGAAGGCTCCCCAGGACTTTCACCGTCACGGAGATTGGGTATGTCGAGTGGCTTTGTGTGGGAAAATCGCCGGATTTGTCTGTGCTTATTTTTGATACGTCAGTCTCCTGAGGGTGTACAGGGTGTTGTCTGGTGTTTTCCGCCGTCTGGAAGGCCTTGATGTTCAGGCACAAACAGAAAAATGCAAATAATATACTGCTGTTTACGATAAAAATGTCTTGTAAAAAAAGAAAAGATAGGATAATCACATGTAATATAACCTAGTCCTGATTGTTATAAGCTTAGAACAATATCCACTTAGCGTGAGATGATTTCTAGACATCATCTGATTAATTGACACGCGCTGATCTCACGTCTCTTCACTTTCCTCCATTATTCAGATTCTGATTTGTAAAACTCAGACTGGATTCCTGAGCAGGAGTAAAAAACGCTCATTAATTCCGTCTGACAGATTGGATGGAGGTTTGTATTGTATTGTATGTGCAGGCGAGGAGCGACGCTCTGATCGCTGACACTCAGGTGTCGTGTGTTTTGCAGTGGTGCTGACGTGAGCGTGACCGGAGCGCGAGCCTCCTCATCCTCGTCTCAGCTACGAATCTCAAAGCTGATTTTGACACAACGTTAGTGATTTAATTGTGCATGATGTGTGTTTATGCGTGTGCGTGTGTGTGTGCGTGTGTGTGTGTGTGTGTGTGTCCGGGTGAGGCCAGCGCCATTCATTCACTGTCCAAAATGGCCGACGATCTGTTTACATTCCTGGATGAGCTCGATCCAGAGATAAGGGATGTGATTGTATTACTGAATCTCTACAAACACACACACACACACACACACACACACACACACACACACTATTTATGTTCTTCATGATGGATTTGTTCTGGCTGCGGATCTAAAACATAATGCTGTGATTTGATCCATCCTACAGACAACGAACATTTTAGCTTGAGATCGTTCTGTAGCCACGCCCTCTCTGAACCTGCTCTTCTCTGATTGGTCGGTTTTCTAAATAATTTATAATGAGGTTGAATTAAATTAAGGACGACTTTAGTCTAGAGAAGACGCAGAGTTAGTCCTCAAACACACAGACAAATGAACAAAGAAATACGTCTACATTAGTAAATAAATAAATAAATAAATCAGTGCATGAACAGCATAAATACACAAATACAAATTCAAATTTTATTAACAAATACATACATTAATGAAGGAATGAATAAGTAAGGAAGTAAAACAAATGCCACAAACAAACAAATAAATAAATAAATGTAAGAAAATGTAATTAAATGTATGAAAGTGTATATAATATGAATTAATAGGAATTAAATTGAAAAAAGGAATTAAAGTAAATAAATACATACATAAAATATATATCTTATATAAATAAATATAATAAAACTTAAGTATATATAACAAGTACAATTTAAACTTTTTTAAGTTTGTAAATTTGATTAAATATAAACAAATGAACAAACTTTTAAAAAGTTTACATTTGTTAGTAAGCAAACATATAAACCCATTCACGAATATGTAATTCAATATAATTTTATTTTATTTGTATAGAGCTCCAAACAGTTTTCATAATCAAAAGAATTATTTAAAAGTTTGTATGAAATGTGAGTGTGTGTGAATCAGAATGATCAGATCGTCTCCGAGGACGACGGTGATGAAGGAGAAACTCCCTGAGATGGTAATATGAAGGAACCTTGAGAGGAACCAGACTCAACAGGGAACCCATCCTCATCTGGGTGATAACGGATAGCAGGGATTGATCTGCACTCATACTGTGTGTTAGGAGGCTGGAAGTTCAGTATAACAGGAGATGTGGAGAAGTTCATATGGAGTCCAGTTGGTTATTGGAGACTCAGGTAGCCTTGTATGAAGTTCCAGTCCTAAACTATGGAGCGACTGCAGTCACGAGTCCTCAGAGAACAGCTGTGAGAAATATGTAATTTCTTTCGAGTTAAAATAAAATTAATCAAACACCTTTCGTTGTAAAACCTGTTTATTAAAAAATTAATTGCTTAATTGCTTAAATATCCTTAAATACATGGTGGTGTCCAGTTCATGTGTGTAAATGATTCCTTGTGCCTTTAGAGACGCTCCCTCTCTCTCTCACCTGAGTCCTGAGTACAGTATGTCCGTGCCATCAGTGAAGAAGAAACCCTCCATAGATGTGATCCTCTGGTGATTCAGTACATTCAGGTGGTCAGCTGACTTCATTTTATTGCCCCATAACGTTACTGAGTCTAGACCTGAGTAACTGATCAACCCCAGATCATAACACTGTCTCCAGAGGCTTGTACAGTGGACACTATGCATGATGGGAGCATCGCTTCATGTCCTTCCCTTCTCACCCTGACACGCCCATCACTCTGGAATAGGATCAGTCTGGACTCATCAGGTCACATGACCTTTCTCCATCACTCCAAAGTCTTTATGATCTGTAGAAAACTGAAGCCTTTTTTCAGCTGTTTAGTCCCAATCCTGTGAGTTCTCATCACATTGTGTGTGTGTGTGTGTGTGTGTGTGTGTATGCAGCTCTGATTTCTACTGAACGTTTCTTTTAACCATGCCACTTCACCAGGTGTTTAAGTGATCTCCATTCATGCACATTCAGGTCACATTTCTTCTGTAAGGTTGTAGGTTCTGCTCCGTCCCTCCAGGGTTTATTGATGTTTTAACCCAATTGCAGTCATTTCAAATCTCCTTAGTTGTTTTCTTTGCTTGATGCTGGACAATAATTTGACCTTTCTGAAACAGAGACAGGTAATGTTACTGAATGAGAGGATGCCAAATGTTGTAACACAATATACACACTACCACTCGAAAGTTTGTACACCCCTTCTAACTCCACGGTCGTTCCTGGTTGTTTATTTCTTTCTACACTGTTAAACAACACTGAAGGCGTTTATTATCCAAAACACACAATAATCTCCTCTGAACAGTTGATATTGAAATGTATATCTGCTCCTTCTGCTCTGTAAAGCTTCATAACGGCTCTAATCTGAGGTGCTGGTTGTTAATCGGTGATTTCTGAGGCTGGTGACTCTAAATGAACTTGCAGCAGAGGTCACGTTTTCCTTTCATCATGGAGCACGACGGGTTTTACAAACAATACTGTTCTTGTAAGAACTGTTCCAGAACAGCTAAGCTTCATGTCTTAACATAACTGACTGTTATTACATAATTAGATAGTTTCACTCCATGTGTTATTTCATAGTTTTGAAATCCCCAGTATTGTTGTAGAAAATAAAAACAAAAACAAAAAATTTTTGCAAGTGCTCCTAAACTTTTGAGCGGTCGTGTACGTTCCATTCTGGTATGTACAGTATATCACTGCATGAACAGAGCTCGCTGGAATGATCACATAAATCACTGTTTTCATTGAACACAGTTGCTTAAACACTCCTTAATCAGCAGCACAGAGAATAGCACGTGATCCAGCGCTGAGTGTTGGTTTACATTTTAGCTTTTTATATTGTGGCAGGAGGAAACGTCCCCTCCGATGGTCTACATTAGGATTTACATAGATGTTATTAATCCATTATTAATACTGGTCTTGCAGTCGCGGGCTCGCCACAGTGGAACATCAATCTGCACAACAACTGGTCTTGAATGATGTTCAGACAGTGGACTTAATTTGTACATCTATCACACAAGAAATCACATGCAAATCTCACGTGTGTAGCTACGTGTAAACACCAACGTGTGCAATTTTGGTAATAAATCCTCACCGTGTGTGCATTAACTCATCTCATTATTATCACAAAGCTGAACTTAAAAAACATAAAGTACTTATAAATCATTCCTCAGTTAAAATATATTATTATTTTTTCATTCAGTTTGGTGGATAGAAGAGTAGGATTGTATTTCCTTCAGGACGAGACTCCGTGGGGAGCCGTCTCTCTCGGATATTATTTCTACTCTCAGATTCAATTCTGTCCAATTTAGTAGGTGCATTAGAACAAATGTCCTCGGTTTCTTATTTGGGACAGATTTAAAGATCGATTGCGTTAGAGTTCAGTGAAAAACTTGACAAATCTGCTGCTCTGAGACGCTGATCACATTTTGAGATTGTAGTAGGAACTAAAAAGTCAGCACATGGCAGATATTATAAAGAAGAGTTTTCACCAACCTTAATTAATCTTAATTATGTTAACTCACCTAAAATTAAATAGGAGAGAAAATCCAAAAAAAAAAATCATAGTTTTTTTTCTTGATAGAACCATCGCAGGAACCTGGGCAGAATCATCTTCATTAAGGGTACGGAGTAGCGCGGTGTGTATTCAGTGTTACGCGTACAGGAAGGCAGTGACGGCAGCGATGAGTCACGGTCAGAGTCTCTAGAGCTTCCATCACCCGAATTAACTGTCAGTGAGTCATGTGACTCGTCCCCAGAGGAGACGTATAGGAGACATACAGTACAGAGTGTGGTGTGTGCAGCAGCTTTGCGGAGACGCTGTGCATTTAATCATTATTTTAACTCGTCCTTGAGCTACAAAACATGATTCAGGAAAAAGAAGCTGAAGTTCTGATTCATTCGGAAGGTGTTGATTAGTTCTCTGTAACAGCAGCTTTGACAGACGCGCAGGTTTATATTAATGCGCTCGTTCTGATACCTTGTCGTTTCCATAGCAACCTCCAGTACAGAGTAGAAGAGAAATAAAAACACTCAGAAACATGCTGTTTTGGGAAACTAATCCACTTCAGGGTGGTAACAGTGCCCCTGCTCCATAACACACGTCAGCTAATTATTATTATACCTGATATAAAGTATATTATCATTTATGATGACCGTCACTCTGTCCTCATCTGACCTGTCCTGCTCTGTACAGGTGGAACTCGGCCTGCGTTTCTCCTCCTGCGGCTCTAAACGTCTCTCATCATGGCCGGAGCGTCGGTGAAAGTGGCCGTCAGGGTTCGACCCTTCAACTCCAGAGAAATGAGCAAAGAGAGCAAGTGCATCATTCAGATGTCGGGGAACACCACCAGTGAGTCTCAGCACCATCACACCTTGACTTTCACACTTTAGGTGACACACTGTCTCTATAACAGAGCTCTGGAGATACTGCAGAACTCTTCCAAACAGAATAACACAAATATCAAAGTGCTTTGCTGTTACTTCTTGTTAGTAGTTCTATCAGTTCCCTCAAGTTTTAGTTCCTAGTTTCACTAGTTCTTATTCACCCTAGTTCCAAGGATTGCTAGTCCCTAGTCCTATGTTAACCTATACAAGTTCTCTTAGCTCCTAGATCTCAGGTCCAATACTATTGTTCCACTTTGGTGGAACAACAAACACATAAATACACAAGTTCTCCCTAATGTGATTTCCTAGTTCTATCAGTTGTATGACCTTGTATTTGTTGTTCCACTAGTTCTTCTTTTCTTAGTTTCTAGTTCTACTACTTCTACTAGTTCCTACTTCCACACTGTTCCTCTCCTGTTCCACATGATTCCTCTCCTCTTCCACACTGTTTCTTTCCTGTTTCACATGGTTCCTCTTCTGTTCCACATAGTTCCTCTCCTGTTCCACATGATTGCTCTCCTGTTCCACACTGTTTCTCTCCTGTTTCACATGGTTCCTCTTTTGTTCCACATAGTTCCTCTCCTGTTCTACATGGTTCCTCTCCTGTTCTACATGGTTCCTCTCCTGTTCTACATGGTTCCTATCCTGTTCCACACTGTTTCTCTCCTGTTTAACATGGTTCCTCTTCTGTTCCACATGGTTCCTCTCCTGTTCCACATGATTTCTCTTCTGTACCACACCGTTTCTCTCCTGTTCTACATGGTTCCTCTCCTGTTCCACATGGTTCCTCTCCTCTTCTACATGGTTCCTCTTCTGTTCCACATGGCTCCTCTTCTGTTCTACATGGTTCCTCTTCTGTTCCACATGATTCCTCTTCTGTTCCACATGATTCCTCTCCTGTTTTACATTGTTCCTCTCCTGTTCCACATGATTCCTCTCCTGTTCCACACTGTTTCTCTCCTGTTCCACATGGTTTCTCTTCTGTTCCACATGGTTCCTATCCTGTTCCACACTGTTTCTCTCCTGTTTCACATGGTTCCTCATCTGTTCCACATGGTTCCTCTCCTGTTCCACACTGTTTCTCTCCTGTTCCATATGGTTCCTCTCCTGTTCTACATGGTTCCTATCGTGTTCCACACGGTTACTCTCCAGTCCAACATGGTTCCTCTTCTGTTCCACAAGATTCCTCTTCTGTTCCACATGATTCCTCTCCTGTTCCACACGATTCCTCTTCTGTTCCACATGGTTCCTCTCCTGTTCCACATGGTTCCTCTCCTGTTCCACACTGTTTTTCTCCTGTTTCACATGGTTCCTCTTCTGTTCCACATAGTTCCTCTCCTGTTCCACATGATTGCTCTCCTGTTCCACACTGTTTCTCTCCTGTTTCACATGGTTCCTCTTCTGTTCCACATAGTTCCTCTCCTGTTCTACATGGTTCCTCTCCTGTTCTACATGGTTCCTATCCTGTTCCACACTGATTCTCTCCTGTTTAACATGGTTCCTCTTCTGTTCCACATGGTTCCTCTTCTGTTCCACCCTGTTTCTCCCCTGTTTCACATGGGTTTTCTTCTGTTCCACATGGTTCCTCTCCTGTTCTACATGGTTCCTATCCTGTTTCACACGGTTCCTCTCCTGTTCCACATGGTTTCTCTTCTGTTCCACATGGTTCCTCTTCTGTTCCACACGATTCCTCTCCTGTTCCACATGGTTCCTCTTCTGTTCCACATGGTTCCTCTCCTGTTCCACATGGTTCCTCTCCTGTTCCACATGGTTCCTCTCCTGTTCTGTCCTGTTTTACATAGTTCCTCTCCTGTTCCACATAGTTCCTCTCCTGTTCCACATGATTGCTCTCCTGTTCCACACTGTTTCTATCCTGTTTCACATGGTTCTTCTTCTGTTCCACATAGTTCCTCTCCTGTTCTACATAGTTCCTCTCCTGTTCTACATGGTTCCTATCCTGTTCCACATGATTTCTCTTCTGTACCACACCGTTTCTCTCCTGTTTCACATGGTTCCTCTCCTGTTCCACATGGTTCCTCTCCTGTTCTACATGGTTCCTCTTCTGTTCCACATGATTCCTCTCCTGTTCCACACTGTTTCTCTCCTGTTCCACATGATTCCTCTCCTGTTCCACATGGTTCCTCTCCTGTTCCACACTGTTTCTCTCATGCTTCAAATGGTTCCTCTTCTGTTCTACATGGTTCCTCTTCTGTTCCACATGGTTCCTCTCCTGTTTCACATTGATCCTCTTCTGTTCCACATGATTCCTCCCCTGTTCCACACTGTTTCTCTCCTGTTCCACATGGTTTCTCTTCTGTTCCACATGGTTCCTATCCTGTTCCACACTGTTTCTCTCCTGTTCCACATGGTTCCTCATCTGTTCCACATGGTTCCTCTCCTGTTCCACACTGTTTCTCTCCTGTTCCATATGGTTCCTCTCCCGTCCTACATGGTTCCTATCGTGTTCCACACGGTTCCTCTCCAGTCCCACATGGTTCCTCTTCTGTTCCACAAGATTCCTCTCCTGTTCTACACGGTTTCTTTCCTGTTTCACATGGTTTCTCTTTTGTTCCACAGCAGAATCTTTGAATGTTTTGATTTCAGAACCTTGTCTGAAGATTTAAGTGTTTAATAAATACTCTGATAAATGGATGAGGATTTAGGGCTATTCACGATTCTCTCTCTCTCTTTCTCTCTTTCTCTTTCTGTGTGTGTGTGTGTGTGTGTGTGTGTGTGGGTGAACAGTCAGACAATGTGTCATGTGATGACATATTTTCCACACTGCAGAGCTTTGTACTAGTTTGTGTGGGTTAATGATCTCATCAGCAATCTGGACACACACACACACACACACACACACGCACACACACACAAACACACACACATACACACACCGCCAGCAGATTGAAGTCTGACATTTTCTGGCAATATTTCTCTACAGTAAAATGAATCATGTTATGTTTTTGTAATATACAGAGGGATTTATGGTTATTAGATCTGTTCAGCTCCGGATATAATGTAAATGTCACCATGTGTATATAGATACTTTTTATCTTCAAAAGATTTCAAATCATTATTTTTCTTTTTATCCTCTTATTTCTTCCCTTTGGCTTACTATAAGTGTATGTGCAAATGATTTACAAAAGAACGAAAAGAGCTAAGAGAACTACGTGAACAATGGAGTAGTTGCTGTAAGAACTAGAGGAACTAAAAGAATAAGAGGAAGTAGGAACCAGGGCGAACTAGAAGACCTAAAATCTTTTAAGAAATTGTGGAGAATTAAAAGAACTATGGAATATGGACCAGGAGAACCATGCATAGAAACAACGGAAATTGGAGGAACTTGTAGAGCAAGAGACACTGTGGAGTGGTAACTATTAAACCAGAAGGAACGATGAAGTGGTAACTTGAAGAAACTAGGGAAAAAAAACAAATAAGGCACTAGATCAACTAGAGGAACTTTGGAGGAGAAACGATAAAAAGAGGAGTTCTGAAATAGGAGCTGCAGAATTACAGGATCTATCTAGGAAGAATAGAACAACAAATACAGGAGCAGGAGAGGAACAGTGTGGAATAGGAGAGGAACAGTGTGAAACAGGAGAGGAACAGTGTGGAACAGGAGAGGAACAGTGTAGAAGTAGGAACTAGTAGAAGTAGTAGAACTAGAAACTAAGAAAAGAAGAACTAGTGGAACAACATATACAAAGTCCTACAACTGATAGAAAAAAAGCAGAGTTATGGAGTAGGAACTAGGAGGACTTGAGGAACTATGGATTAGTTGTTAGGAAAACTGGAAGAACTAAAAGGTAGAAGAAAGTATGAACAAGGGCAAACTAGAATAACTAATGAAACTATAGAAGTTATGGAGATGAGTGTACTGTAATTACAAACTAGGAAGCTAAATAACTAAGGAGTAAAAACTAGAGATATTATATCTTTTAAAAAAATCTGCTATAGAGTGGTAATTGTGAGAACCAGAGGAATTATGGATGGGGGAAGAATCATGACCTCTGTAGTATTTCGTACACTGATGTCCTCTTTAAAACATATGAATAAACAGTATTTATTTTGTTGTTGCACCGAATGAGTTTTGTCTTTGTTTCTTTTCAGCGATCCTCAACCCGAAACAACCGAAAGAGAACAAAAGCTTCAACTTTGACTACTCGTACTGGTCTCACACATCGGTGAGTTTGAACGCCTATGAAGTTTCACGTCATGTAACCAGGAAACAATGAGATCAGATCGGATTCACAAACACACAACGTAAACAGTCCACGTTCTAGTTACTGATCTAATTTTCATGCTACAAAGATTCTGCAGAGTGGGCGGGTGGGGACAAATGGGTGGAACCAGAGTGTAAAGGGGGAGCAACTTCAACAGAAAGTTAAGGGCTAAAGATACTCAAACTCATTGTAACATTCTTAAAATTGAAAAAGATTTGAAAATAATGTTATCCCTTGCTTTTTTTTTTTTTGCTTCAGCCAGAGGATGTCAACTTTGCCTGTCAGAAACAGGTTTACAAGGACATCGGTGAGGAAATGCTGCTTCACGCGTTTGAAGGCTACAATGTCTGCATCTTTGCGTACGGCCAGACCGGCGCGGGAAAATCCTACACCATGATGGGCAAACAGGAGAAAGACCAGCAGGGCATTATACCCCTGGTACATTCAGATTATCTTTAGTATTGTGTAAAGATCTACAGGATCAAAAGGATGAGATGTTCATGACCATGGGCAGATGAATCCAAAGAACATTAACCCTCTAACTTCTTCATGTGTCTTTGTGCCAGCTCTGTGAAGACCTCTTCACCAAGATTAATGACAACGCAGACAACAACATGTCCTACTCGGTGGAGGTGAGAACCACACCACAGTTCCTACACACATTAGTGGAAAAGGAACATTCTGGTAATTTGTTTCACTGCGAATGTTCAGGTCAGTTATATGGAGATCTACTGTGAGCGAGTGAGAGATCTTCTGAACCCAAAGAATAAAGGAAACCTGCGTGTCAGAGAGCATCCACTCATGGGCCCATACGTAGAAGATCTGTCCAAGATGGCCGTCACGTCCTACAATGACATCCAGGATCTGATGGACTCGGGCAACAAAGCCAGGCAAGTGGAAGTGACTGAATAAAGTTGTTTTGTATTGTATGTCCTTTACAATTAACTTTCAAAATACTGTAGGAGAACTTTGAGCAGTTAACTTCACAGCATCAGTGCTACTGTAGCTTTTCCTTTCCTCAGCATAGCTTTTCGCCCATGCAGTTTATTGGTTAATTGATATAAGATTTTAAAATGAAATAATGACTTTATTAAGTAAAATAAGGACCAAAAAGTGCCTCTTCAAACTCCACACATCAGTGAGTTGACATGGGGTTAAGTCAAAGATAAATTTGTTTATTCAAGAACAATCGTGTGACATCACAATGGAAACCATCTAGTAGAATCAGGACCTAGAAGAAGTATACATATGAACATATGAATCACAAATTTTCCTCATCTGTATCTTTGTACAACAACCCAAAAAAAATGTCCACAATGGCTAATGCTTGTTAGAACGTGTTCTCTTTCTCTTGTTCCACACAGTTCCTCTTCTGTTCCACTTTGTTCTTCTCCTGTTCCATACAGTTCCTCTCCTGTTCCATATGATTCCACTCCTGTTCCACACAGTTCCTCTTCTGTTCCACTTTGTTCTTCTCCTGTTCCATACAGTTCCTCTCCTGTTCCATATGATTCCACTCCTGTTCCACACAGTTCCTCTCCTGTTCCATATGATTCCTCTCTTGTTCCACACAGTTCCTCTTCTGTTCCACTTTGTTCTTCTCCTGTTCCACACAGTTCCTCTTTTGTTTCACACAGTTCCTCTTCTGTTCCACTCTGTTCCACTCTGTTCTTCTCCTGTTCCACACAGTTCCTCTTCTGTTCCACTCTGTTCTTCTTCTGTTCCACACAGTTCCTCTTTTGTTCCACAAAGTTCCTCTACTGTTCCACATAGTTCCTTTTTTGTTCCATATGATTTCTCTCCTGTTCCACATTATTTCAAATGATTATATTTCAGATTTCCTTTTTTAAAGCTATCTAGTGGTACCTAGACGAAATTAATTGTTTAGATAAATTAGATCAAGTGATCTGTAAATGGGCAAATTTAAAATAAGCCCCACCCCCTGTTGGCCAACAATCACGTGGTTAAGCACAAAGTTCACTTGTGTGTAAAGGTGTACATATCTGATATTCATTTAATTATTTAGATCAGATATATAATATAATCTGTATGTATGTTTTAGTAATGTTTTATTACATAACATGTCTCTCGTTACAGAACCGTAGCAGCTACGAACATGAACGAGACGAGCAGTCGCAGTCATGCCGTCTTTAACATCATTTTCACACAGAAGCGCTTCGACAGTGACACGGACAACACCTCTGAAAAGGTGTGTGTGTGTGTGTGTGTGTGTGTGGAGGGGTTGGGGGGCAGAAGTGATTGTAGGGTTAAACATGAGGCCTACTGAATTTTTATCACAAGTCTGCTCTTAGTCTGGAAACCTGGTCACATTTTTATGGATGCTGTTGGTGAAGATTATTGCTTATAACGAGAATCGTTTACGTCGTTATTAAATCTGCTGAGATGGCTCTGACTGCTGGGACATTTCTAATTCATGCACACAGCATGCAGGTTATATAAATCTCCCTGAAATGAAAATGCACCACATGCTAACCACCACACCGATGCAGTCTTCATTATCTCTCCTCTACATTACTGAATAATTTAGCTGATGCTGCTTGTTTTGTCACCGGACGCAGGTCAGCAAAATCAGCCTGGTGGACTTGGCAGGCAGCGAGAGAGCCGACTCAACCGGAGCCAAAGGCACCAGACTGAAGGTGGGAGTCTCGCCATTCTGCGGTCCTGAGGGCCTTAATGTCCCGTACTGTACATTAATGCACTACGTATATTCTCCTAACATTATCAGAAATGACATTATTATTACCATACTGTAGTTTTATATATAATTCATATAATGTTCAATCACCTCTTATCACTTCATATCATCTGAGTGTAAATAATAATATTGCAATAATTTATACATGTATTTATGTCTATAATTGTCCGTATACCAGCAGTAAACGGATGGTTTATATAATATATTAATGATGGTTAATATATATATTATTGTTTTTATTTTAATTTTTTCCCTGAGATATTAATTGTTAATTGTGTTTTGCTGTCTGTAGGAAGGAGCGAACATTAATAAATCCCTGACCACACTCGGCAAAGTGATTTCTGCTTTAGCTGAAGTGGTAAGAAAATTTTAAATATGGAACATCTTGTACTGACCTCATGGAAATGATATTGTAGTATCTGTATTACTAAGTGAAACTGATTATAACGGTATAATGTGTTTTGTGTTTATCTGCAGGACTCACTACCAAACAAGGTGAGATCAGACGGGTCAGTTACATGCATTACACTTATTTACAGGTGCAGGACTAACAGCTGTTCCTCATGTTCTCTGTCTGTAGAACAAGAAGAAGAAAAAGGTGGAGAGCTTCATCCCTTACAGGGACTCTGTACTCACCTGGCTGCTCAGGGAGAACCTGGGTACGAAGCATATGACATCCCATAATAACATCTCAGTTGCTATAACCATTATTATTATTATTATTATTATTATTATATTAACTGTGTGAAATCAGAATGATGATTCAAATTTGAAAAAGGCAGAATGAATTTAAAACCAATCATGCTTTTAAATCAGTTTAATGAGCTGTTACTATTGAAATAATAACATATAAAAACAAATCCAATAAGACAAACGTATGACCTGCACTGTGATACGATAAAAATATCATAAAAAAAATTTGAATTCTACTTTTGTAGTCATTTCCTCGAGCTCATCACTCTGTATAACACATACCAGTTACCCTAAAGCAAAAGTGTCATGAAACTGGAAACTGAGGTGCCCTGTGTGTGATCAGGTGGAAACTCGCGCACTGCCATGGTGGCGGCTCTGAGTCCTGCAGATATTAACTATGACGAGACTCTCAGCACTCTCAGGTAAGTCTGGATTCAATCATTCGATATTTTGGATAACGGATAAAATAATCACCATTGGATCATTTGTGCATGGCAAAAGAGGGTCTACACTTTATCATTTTGTATACTCAGTAATTATACACATCCCAAGGTTACGTTTTGTTGTTATGCCCCCTCAGATACGCTGACCGAGCAAAACAGATTCGTTGTAATGCCGTTATTAACGAAGACCCCAACAACCGCTTGGTGCGTGAACTGAAGGAGGAAGTGGCTCGTCTGAAGGACCTGCTGTACGCTCAAGGCCTTGGCGATATCATCGAGAGTGAGTCACCCTCATATTATATTATTAACATTATTCATGATGCTTTATTCACTGAGATGAGTTCCATACATTTAAATATGAAAATATAATATATGTGGAGATTTTATAGGTACATTTTTAGAAAATTCTAGCCTCCATCTCCTGATAGAGAAAGGAAGGGATAAAGCAAACATACTCTAGGGCTGAAAAGCACAAGGCACATGAGACATGAGAGAATTTCAGTAAGTAACTATTGGCTGTTGACTCTTGGGAATGTTTTGAAAGATGCAGCCATAGGAACATTAGACCCCTGGAACACCATGAGGACAGAAGGCTCTGAGAACACAGAATCTATGAACAAATGACTCCGCATAGATGAAACAGGTGGAAATGAGAGGGACGAAGTTTGGTAACATGGCCCCCAAAGAATGTAGACCTCTTGGACTAAATGGTCTGGGAATATTGGTGCTTTGGTACCTAGGACTCAGGGGATATATAACAAAAGATCCTGGAAACATTTACATTTAACATTAAGCATTTGAAAAAACAATTTTAAATTGAATTGAATTGAATTGAAAAGAAAATTTGAAAAGAAAATTTATGGAAGTGTGTATGTGTGAGAAAAATGTGTCTAGATAATAATGAGATGTCTCTGATGAAGAAGCCAAGGGTGATGGCGACACCCTTGGCTTCTGGAAGAAACCTTGAGAGGAACCAGACTCAACAGGAAACCCATCCTCATGTGGGGGATAAAAGATAGAGATGATATACTGTAACGTCATGTGTGTTATGCAGCTGAAAGTTTAATATAACAGAAGTTCTTTAAATTAACATGAAGTTCAGTTCAACATAGGGATGAGTCAGTAGGTGCAGAGGGCAGATGGGGTCTGGATCACTGGGAGCACAGGAGCAGGATGTGTAGCTCCAGCCATCATAAAGCAGAATCCAGCTGGAGCTGGTCCTTCTCTGGATGCCTCAGGATCCTCACAGGGTTGGCCTTTATCTACTGAAGCTGGTACAATCTCCAGATGCCTCGGGATGGGTAGAAAAATACAGAACAGATGAAGAGAATTAGCGTAGTTGCCATTTAGGATAGATGTACTGGAGTATGAGGTTATGGGATGAGTTACGCGTATGCCAGATTAAAGAGATGCGTCTTAAGTCTACTTTTAAACTGGGAAACTGTGTCTGAGCCCCGAACACTGTCTGGAAGGCTATTCCAAAGCTTAGGAGCTAAATATGAAAAAGCCCTGCCCCCTTTTGTAGATTTTGATATTCTGGGAATTACCAGAAGTCTGAAGTTTTGTGATCTTAAGGAGCGTGGTGGATTATAGCGTTTCAGAAGACTGGTTAGGTATGTGGGAGCTAAACCATTTAAAGCCTTGTATGTAAGTAATACTATTTTGTAATTAATTTTAAACTGAACAGATAACACCGCTGTAATGTTAGCCATCTCGTATAGGACTTACTGAGTATTGTTAGTGGCTTCTTCTGCTATTACGTATTCTGTTTGACTTCTTGGTCATAGCTGGAGCTATGGAACATGCACAGTGCGCCCAGGCCAGGGCAATTTGGGAACGCCAATTAGTCTAATCTGCTAGTCTTTAGACTGTGGGAGGAAACCGGAGTAAGCAGAGGAAACTCATCAAGCACAGGGAGAAGATTCAAACTCCACGCACACAGACCAAACCTGGACCCTGAAGGTGCAAGGCAACAGTGTTAAAAATATTAATTATAAATTTGTCCCTGATGTTAATTCTGTAAAAATTTTATTCTGGGAATTTAAGGCCCTTGGAACCTTGGAATGTAGGGTCTTAGGAACTTGGGACACTCGATATCTATGACTCTGGGAATATAGAACTTATAGAATAGCAAACACAGTGAGTTTCTGGGAACACTGGGCCCAGTTGAAGTACATGGTTTAGGAACAATTGACTCCAAGAAATCTAAGATCCTGGGAATTTAGAATATAAGGGGTATACAACCCAGGGGACAATGGAAGCTCTAAACAAAGTTGGGACCCTTCTACATTAGGACATTAGGACTCTCATTCTACAGATGTACACATATGGAAGTAGTACTGTATAAAGTAGAACCTTGATAAATTCATAATCACATTCAAAGAAGGGAAAGAAAACACAAAGGAAGCTAGGACTAGACCAGGGTCACTAGCTGCATTCATCTTCTTGTTTCTGTGACTAAAGTCAGCACTCTGGATGTCCGGCTTTTTGTTTACTCTAATCTCTTTTTCTCAGCTTATCGTCCTACTGGTCCTGGAATACCTGCTCTGAAATGTGTGTATTCTGCACCCCAGTGCCTTGCAGCTTAATAAAGACGATTGCAGAGGCTCAGGACCACCACAACCACTCCTAATATAGACTAATGCTGTGCGACAAAATGCAGTGTGGTGCTCCCGGGTTGCTCTGTTCACTTGTACATGCTTCCAGCTTATTTTTATTCATTAAGGCAAGGCTTGGTAGTTAGCGACTGGCTTGGCCCTTCACTCTCAGTCAGCCTACGTTCACATTAGAAGATGAGTTGCTGATATCTTCCTCAAGTTTAATCCCACTATTAGTATTGCATTCTTTGTTAATAATATATATTTTATGCATAAGGTATTTGCAATAGTCAGTATCAAATGATGACTCTCTAGTCATATACAGTACAATCCCACTTTTATTTAATTGCCAGTCATGAAGCAAAAAAGCAGTAGCTATCGCCAGGAAAGCTGATTGGGCCCCTGTTTTTTTTTAGAAAGCCGCAATCTCAGAAGACAACAAAGCTAGAGAGGGTTTATATCTGCATCATTATTATTTAAAGCACATGTAGTCTGTCAGTCAAGATCTGTTTGCTTTGTTTAGGTTTTGTATTGAATCCCTGACACTAATGCGCTGAGAAGTAAATTACAATATCAACTTTTAAACGTTTTTAAATACCAGGGATCGTTTGTATTTACACATTTAAGCCTTTTTGCTGTAGTTCCACCTTGGAGATGATTCGGGTTGTCCAGATAGCTGACCTCATAATGTGCCAGTGTTCAGATCCATGGTGAAGTCCTGGACCACTTTGGCATCACTGAAGATGATCTTAGCAACATTAACCTTATGCTTTGGAAACAAACATGTTTTGGCTGATTGACTACAGTTAAGGGCAACGTAGATTTGTGGTTTGAAGAATTTGAAGAATTTATTACTTTCACTTTTCCTAGCGAATAAGTAATCCCTGGTCACATATCACTTGTTAATGTGAACGTAGGATCCCTAAAGCAGTTCAGCTCTGGCCTCATGATGGCACTTGTCATGGCCCAAGCATGGTTACAACCCTAAAATGAATTTGAGGCATTAAAGACTGAAGACCTCTGTAAATGTCCCGCTGGTCTGTTTTGAATGTCTGGACAGTGTCCTGATAGTAGAGCCCTCAAATTGATGTTCAATGTTTTGCTTGATACTAGCTCTGTATTTAAATGCTGAAGCTTCATTTCATGATTTTTTTCCTCTTCCTTTTCTCTCTTGTTCCCTGCGTCCATATTTATCCATTTCTCTGACCTCCACTTCTCTGACCTCCACCTCTCCTGTCTCGTGATCCTGTTGTTCTCTTTCTCTTTTCCAAAACTTTTCTGGACAGACTTGTCCAACTACAACTCTAATATGAAAAGTCTCCGGACTGTCAATCACAGCCGTGATCTCTTCACAGTGACCAATGCGATGACAGGGATGAGTCCCTCTCCCTCTCTCTCGGCTCTTTCCAGCCGAGCCGGATCCATCAGCAACTTACACGACCGGATCATATTTACCCCCGGCAGTGAGGAAGCTATCGAGAGGCTGAAGGTAAAGGAAGTTCAGGAATGTACAGTTATGAATGATAACAGTATATCTTTGTTTATTGATGGATGGATTGATAGATGAATGTGTGGCTAAAGGATTGATAAAAGAATGCACAAAGCATGGATTGAGGAATGGATGGACTGGTGGATGAATGAATAGTTATGAATGGATGGGTGGAAGGTTAAATAAATGAATTACTTTATAGAAAAATCCATGGATGGATATTCAAATAAATGGATGTTGACTAGCTGGTTGGATGGTTTTAATAAAGAGAATGGATGATTGGTTATAACCAAAGCATGAAGGCATTTGGATTTGGGTGAGATCCAGAACTTATAACATTACGCCAAAATTTTCATTATTTGTTGTGCTTCTTTAGGAAACGGAGAAGATAATAGCGGAACTCAACGAGACGTGGGAGGAGAAACTGCGGCGCACTGAGGCCATCAGGATGGAAAGGTCAGGCTTACACGAATGGTGGTCCAGGAAATAAACAAATCATTTCAGTCTTGCAGGATCTTCTGGAATACTCAGGTCCTGGATGTTCTTAACTTAGGTCCTGGAGGACCACTGCCTTGCACATTTTAGTGCTTTCTCAACTCTCACCACACCTTAATTAACTAATTCACTAATTAACAGCATTTTTTAATAAAAGTGGGTGTGGTTAAGTAGGGAAAACACCAAAATATATTGGGCGGTGGTCCTGCAGAAGGTGTAAAGGTGTAAACTCTGGTCTACAGTAAGTGTTCAAAATAAAAAAATAATAATTATGTTGATATTTATAATAAATACTGCAGTTTCAAATGAACAGAGGAGTGTCCTTCCATGGTTATATCAAAATCTTCCATACTAGTGTTTAATAACTGAGCTCTATCACATATTATCATTACATACTATTTATGTTGTTGCTGTCTTTCTGCTATAATAAAGCTTTCCAAAACTAAACCACTGCGCCAAAATACTGTAGTTTAGTTAATGGGGAGGGTTGAGACTACAGTTCAGAAGGTCCCAGGTTCAAACCCCAGCACCACCAAGTTGCCGCTGTGGGGTCCTTGAGCAAACCTGTTAACTCTAAACTGCTCAGATATTTAATGAGATAAAAATGTAAGTTGCACTGGATGCTGTAAATTTTAATACCATTTACACTACCACACTGCTGTATGACCTGCTTATTACGAAGCCCTGGCAGCTTTTGTGTCATTGTTAAAGGGACATTGGCCTAATGGGTTCCACTGAACATATAAACATTGAATTCTAACAGTTGTAATGGCCTTCAAGACTTTAATTAGTTATAGATCCAGGATATATCCAAAGTGTGATCGTTTAAATACAGCTGTACAGTACAGCAGCAGTTAGTAGTCCATTAGTCCACCATTGAACCGCAATGTCACCAACAAAGACCATCAAAGTGCTGTAGGACCATCTTGGGTCGAAGGTCATCTGTTAAACCATTAAGACTTTTAACATTGGGATTTCCATCGATAAGGAAACAATTACTGTACATCATCTTCTTTATATATACCCTGTATATATTCATGCTGCCTAGCTACTGTAGCTATTAATTAAGCTCTCCTGATTACTATGACAGCTGGGTACAGCTCAGTAGTCAAATCAGGCTCAAATCTAACAAGAAACTAATATACTGTAGAGTAAGATTGTAACTAATATGATCAAGTTATTTGGTAGAATTTGTGTAAAAGTGTGAACCTTTCTCCATAGAGAGGCTCTTCTAGCAGAAATGGGTGTGGCCATGAGGGAAGATGGAGGAACTCTTGGAGTGTTTTCACCCAAAAAGGTCAGAGGAAACTCTAGATTCCGAAATCTCAGCATTCCTGATGGATAACTGAGAGTTTGTATTGACCATGCTATTAAATTTCAGACACCTCACCTGGTCAACCTGAACGAAGACCCGCTGATGTCCGAGTGTTTACTGTACTACATCAAAGACGGAATCACCAAGTATGTGTTGTTCCTCGATATGTGCGATAGTATTAAAGTATCTACTTGTATTCACCACTAACTTATTTATTTCTTCCCAGGGTGGGCCGTGAGGATGCTAGCTGTAGGCAGGACATTGTCCTGAGCGGACACTTCATTAAAGATGAGCACTGCATCTTTACAAGCAACACTGGACCTTCAGGAGAGGGCATGGTGGTACTGGAGCCATGTGAGGATGCTGAGACGTACGTCAATGGCAAGAGAGTGACTGAGCCCACAGTTCTCAGATCAGGTGAATCAATAAAAATGCAGAACTTTATCTTCATAGTGAGCTCCTTAGAAGTCCAGATGTTCTTCAACATGACAAAGGCTCCTCTCGCCTCCAATTCTAGCAGTAACGTCTCAGTCGGTGCCTAAGAAACTAAGTTCCTTTCTTTCTTTTAACATTGCAGGAATTATGACATGGTAATCCATTAGGGAGGCTTACAAAGAAGCATGTTCTCCAAGGTGTTCTTTGCTGGTTTGATTTGTCATGTAAATTGGTGTTAACATGATTAGAGCTTCATAAAAACCAAATCCTGTGAAACTAAAAGCAGAAATCTTTGCCATTTCCATACTAATTGAGCCACTAGAATTGTACAAATTATATCTACCTATTTATATTATATATAAATGCTTCTGGAGCATAAAAAGCAAAAAAGAAATCTTCTTATTGCAGTATTTACACATGGTTCCAGTTCCAAGCTTCTACGTAGAATTGGGGTAGTTTCTCAACTGTGGTTTTAAAAGCCATATTTTAAATTTTAAGACTATTGGACACAACACTTTTTTTTCTGGAAGCATCCTTATCACAGATGGAATACAAGGAAAATCCATAGAAATGGGGATCAGGATTTTGATTGGTTTCCGAACGGAAAAATAAATTTCAAATTATGCTACTTTAAAGTGCTAACCTTCAGCTTTATATGCTGTTCCTCACAGGTAACCGTATCATTATGGGAAAGAGCCATGTCTTCCGATTTAATGACCCAGAGCAGGCAAGGCAGGAACGGGAGAGGACGCCATGTGCCGAGACCCCCATGGAGCCTGTGGACTGGGCCTTTGCTCAGCGTGAGCTCCTGGAGAAACAGGGCATAGACATGAAACAGGAGATGGAGCAGCGGTATGCCATCACTAACATAATTAAAAGCGCAATAGAACAAATCAAGATAGATGTGTGCATGTACGTGATCATTCAGGCATGATTTAGTGGTTATCCTGAATGTACCTTGATGTTTGTGTTATCTTCAGACTGCAGGAACTAGAGGATCAGTACCGCAGAGAGCGAGAGGAAGCGAGCAACCTTCTGGAGCAGCAGAGACTGGTGAGCAGTGCTAGCATGTCTGTAAAAAGATAAACAGCTGAAGAAACATGCTAGGTTAACACACGCATGGTTAACACACGGTTATTAACCTGTATTTTGACTTTCAGGATTATGAGAGTAAGCTGGAGGCTCTTCAGAGGCAGGTTGACTTGCGATATTACCCAGAAACCACAGAAGAAGAAGAGGAACTGGAAGAAGAAGGTAAGGAAAGATAATATGGACATTAATGCCCTGAAGACACGGCTACTCTCTAGCAACATCACTATCAGGCTCTCAATACTGTATATCTATCATGTTGTCACTAATTTCCTATCATGCACATGGTCACGAGCTCACCACTGAGATTGAACTCGCAATGTCCGATCAGTATTTATACAAAATTTTCTGAACGTGGCACAAACGTTCTGCATGGGTGCCATAAACGTGGTAAGCCCCAAAAGAACTCAATATAAATTTTATATGGTTTTCTACAATGTGGCATGACTCTACCATGGTCATAGCATGAGCCTGAAGAGGGCGCTGTGAAAACTCCAACAACGCTGTGACGTCCCAACGACACCTCAGTAAGAACACAGTCCATTCTTTCCTGCATGCCCCATGTGTATAGTAAGTCAATGAAGTCTCTAAAAGGTGCTAGTTATGCTATTAATTGGTTAATGCCGTCATTGCTACATCCTTATTAAGTTCTTCCTGCATCTTGCTATCACCACGTCCTCACCAGGCTTTTTTGAACAAGTAAAAAAAAAAAAATGTGTAGCATCTCCTCGGCATAAGACACAGTATTACATCCATATTGGTTTCTACTGTGTTCCTGCCAAGTTGTTGTTCTTACTGCGTTCACATCTTTTGTGATTGTGCTCGTAAAGTACCTTAGTGTGATGGGGGGTTAAGAGGCCCAAACTTGATCTATCATGACATGGTTAGCCAAGGTTGATTTGGATGCACTCAACTGACCTGCATAGAACCCTAATCTTGACCCTTTTGACAACCCTTTGGATGAGCTGGAAACCCAACTGCGACCCATGCCTCCTCACCAGACCTCACTAATGCTCTTGAGGATGAATGGGCACAAAAATATGCCAGAATGTAGGAGGGACTCCATATTATTGTCATACATTTGAAATAAGATTTTTAACCAGCACATATAGGGGTCATGGTCAAGTTGTTATGGTCAGGAGTTCCTTTGCCCATTTAAGCCCTCAGAGTTACATGAATGTATAGATACATATAGTATAACAGTGGTCCAAACACAGAGCCTTGTGGAACACCAGACTTTATTTTTGTAGATATGAGGAATTCACATTTTCTAATTCATCTACTGTAGATTTATAATTGTAAAATACACAACTGTTAGTTTACATTTGGATCATTAAACCAACCTTTACATGTTGAGATTGTTTGAAAAACAATACACTCACAACATACTTTTTGCTGCCAAAATTGCAGTGAAGCCATTTTAGTTAATAGTCTAACAGCAGTCACAGCTTTAAAGCACTGCATGTTTCCATCTTGTGCAGTGCCGTGGACAAAGAGAGAAACTGAGCTGGCACTCTGGGCCTTCCGGAAATGGCGCTTCTACCAGTTCACCTCGCTGCGGGACCAGCTGTGGGGCAACGCCATTTTTCTTAAAGAGGCCAACGCCATCAGCGTCGAGCTCAAGAAGAAGGTGAGAGAAGATCACAATTTTAATAGCTTCAGATGATCATTAATACAAACTATATATTAACTTAGAAATATATAGAAATAATATGATTGTGTTATGTGGAAAAATTGTGCTATTATAGCAAATTATTCCATACGACAGAGGGTAATTACTGTTCTCACTCACAGGTTCATCATTTTCCTGTAACAGCACATTCTCAAGTGTTTTGCTTGTAATAGATATGCCAACTATTCACTTTTCTATTCATTAATGAACAACAAATAATCATTTATCAAGTTATAGTTACAGTTCATCAGTAGATCAAATATTACATTAATAAAATGAGTTAGTTCATGATCTCAGCTACTTAATAGCCATTATAAACACTTCTACCTGTTTTTTACTGTTGTGTGTTGTGTTTTTCTCTCTCCAGGTTCAGTTCCAGTTTGTTTTACTGACTGACACACTTTACTCTCCGCTCCCTCCTGACCTCCTGCCTCCCAGCGTCGCTCAAGACCGCGAGAAGCGACCTTTCCCTCGCACTATCGTAGCTGTGGAGGTTCAGGATCAGAAGAATGGAGCCACTCATTACTGGACATTAGAGAAACTAAGGTATTGAATTCTGTTATGTATATTAATGCTTTCCTTTGTGACTGAACCAAGGATCAAAAATTTTAATTATAGAAGTGTATTGTAAGGACACATAATATTAGAATATGATCTTAATAATTCGATTACAAATGCCACAATTTTACTTTTCAGGATCTCATATTTATTTTTTTGTGCCTAAGACTTTCGCACAGTACAGTTCAAAGACAGATATACAAATAAATCTAATTTAAAATGTTACAAAATGTAAAATAAACATAGCTTTATTTAATACTTCATTGCATAAATTG
The DNA here is from genome assembly GCF_024256425.1 of Clarias gariepinus. Taxonomy (NCBI): domain Eukaryota; kingdom Metazoa; phylum Chordata; class Actinopteri; order Siluriformes; family Clariidae; genus Clarias; species Clarias gariepinus. Next base: position 1,761,270 of record NC_071110.1, read on the forward strand.
ATCATGTAGTTTATTAAATGAAATTAAATAAAGTTTTTTAGTAAACCTTATAGCTAGTAAGTCAAGTAATCAGATTGATACATATAATTTGATTAAAATTCAATTAAATTTAGTAAAATCATATTTATATAGCATTTTAACAATAGTCGTTGTTGCAAAGCAGCTTTACAAATTCGAAATTAAAAGATTTGATACGATATTCATCTCATTCATCTCTCACTCCTAGCCACCAGACCAGCACTGTATACGATAAGCTGTACACTAAGCTGTAATGAATGTTTCTACAGGCAGAGGCTGGACCTGATGAGGGAGATGTACGATCGAGCAGCTGATATTCCCAGCAGCACTGTGGACGACTGTGACCACGCCCTGACCGGTGGCGACCCCTTTTACGATCGCTTCCCCTGGTTCCGCCTTGTTGGGAGGTCAGTATCACTGTGTGTGTGTGTGCGTATATGTTTGCGTGTGTGTGTGTATATGTGTGTGCTGAGCTTCTCACTGCTTTGGGATGCAGCAGCTGAGCTTCTGCTTTCACCCTGATCTACACAACACCACCAGACTGAGTCACTTTGTGTTTACAGACATGTTAAACCTCTATAACCATTCTTTAAAAAAGCTATATAAGTTTCCATTAGTGCCATAAACATTGCTTTTACCACCCTGAAGTTAATTATTTTCCTATAAAAGCACTTTCGAATGATTTGTACGCCTCTTATACCACAGCAACTTTTGCAATATTTATTTATCAGCAAATAACACATCATCGTTTCTATCGATTTAAAGTTACATTTCCTGTAATTAGTTATTCGCTTACCTACATCTTCATCAAAAAAGTTCAAAGGAGAGGAAAATGTTTAAGCTGATCTACGTATTTGGCACTAATGGTATCAAATGATCACTGGAACACAAATCAGCCTGCTGTTCATCGAGTATGACATTGTGTGAGTGTGAGTTTATCAATGAGACTGTGTGTATACATATAAGTGTGTATAAATGAGCTGTTATATGATTTAGGCCCTGATGTTCCGAAAATGCGTATCACTCTTAAGAAAGGCCTGAAAAATGCAGTAAAAAACAAAAAAACAAACTTATTTTACTTGAAAATTATTGTGTACACCGTGTACACCGGTCAGCTGTAACATTCAGCTGTAACATTAATATACAGTGTAGCCCCCCCCCCCCTCCTCCCTTCTGCTCTGATCTACGAAAGGGCTACGAAAGTAGCAAATTCATGGATCAGATGTGTTTTTCCAGGCCTAAATCTCTTTGTCATGTTCCTCAAAATGTTCCTGAACAATGTTTGCCGTGTGTCAGGGTTTATCCTGCCACTACACTACCATTGGGGAACACCGAATTCATGGAGGGGTGTAACTCAGGCTGTAACAGTGTTTAGGTACAGTAGGTTTCCCAAGGTTTTCCATCACAACATCACCCAGGACATCACACTGCATACGCTGGCTGGCCTTCTTTCCATACTCCATCCCAGGGCCATCTCTTCCCCAGGTACATTTACATTTAGGCATTTGGCAGATGCTCTCATCCAGAGCGACTTACAAAAGTGCTTTGAAGTTTCCATCATTGGATAGATCCTCACACTGGGCTACTAAGTTGCCATCAGCGAAACACTGTTGGGAAGTTTTTTTTTTTCTTTTGAGGGGGAAGGGGGGGTTTGTCCAAGTAATTCAATTTCAATTCAATTCAATTTTATTTATATAGCGCTTTTAACAATGGTCATTGTCCCAAAGCAGTACTGAAGAAACGTCTCGGGTTACTTTGCTGTAACCCTGTTCCCTTTCAAAGGCGGAAACGAGATGCTGCGTGAAAACGATATGGGCAACATCTTGTCATGTTGCCGGTTGTGAAGCATGTGTGTATCAAACATGCCAAATTTTTGGCTTTTATAACCTTGGTGGGTGACGTCATCTGATAAGATGCACCTGCAGGTTATAAATAGGAGTGAACCGGAAACATTCCTCAGATTTATTTGTCTGAACGGACGTCCGGTCACGTAGGCAGTGCGGCATTGGGACGCAGCATCTCGTTCCCGCCTTTTCAGGGAACAGGGTTACAGCAAAGAACGAGAGTGCCAACGCCGCCGCACTGCAAGTGTCTGGACTTCAAGGTTGTGTAGCGTGTGTGCACAAGGCAGAGAAGGTCTCAGAACTATGTCTGGGTAGCTGACTCGAGGACCCGTGAGCCTGGAGTAGCATGAACATCCAGACTATAAATGTAATAAATGTGTGCGGAGAGGACAACCCTCCGTGTCACACACTTGCTGCAGGGGAATACCTCTTGCTAGTGCAATAGTTGAGGTGATCCCCCTGGTTGAATGAGCCCTGATTCCTTGAGGCGAAGTGAGCCCTCGCGCCTCATAGGAGGGGGCAATAGCACAGTGTAGTGAGGGCCACCCCCCGTTGCGGCCCCAGACCATGTAAAAGCTGCTCTGACTTACGCCACTAGCTGATGTGGTGGACGTAAATCTGGAGAGCACGTACTGGACACAGTAAGTGAAGTCTTTCCTGCTCCGAAGCTGTAAAGGCGGAGGACAGAAGGCTTTAAAAACAATAGGGTGCATGTTGGCAAATGTGTGCAGAGAGGACCAACCCTCCGCATCACACACTTGCTGCAGGGGAATACCTTTTGCTAGTGCAATAGATGAGGCGATCCCCTTGGTTGAATGAGCCCTGATTCCTAGAGGCGAAGTGAGCCCACGCGCCTCATAGGAAAGGGCAATAGCATCTCTCACGCAGATTGCGGCTTCAAAACATGTAAAAGCTGCTCTGACTTACGCCACTGGCTAATGCGGTGCAGGTTTAATGCAGAAACCTGAGGCGCTGACTCTAGTGGTTCAACAAGGGGGCACAAGCCAGAGGACAAATTTTTCCTGCAGAAACTCTAGCACTGAAAAGATTCGGCAGTGGTCTACCTGCTTCGTCATGCACCAACTTTCAAATACATTCCATTTGAGGGCATAAGCTCTTCTAGGGGAGGCAGCCCTAGCACTTAGAATAGTCTTAATTACGCTGGCTGGAAAACCAGCTCGACCTAGTTGGTCCTGTTCAGGGACCGCCAAGGCGTCCAGACGCAGGGGCTGGAAGTCAGAGAGTAGTAAAGAGGACAGCTCCCTTGGGCTGGATGGTCATCTAAGACCGCACCCCAGCCCATGAGGGAAGCGTCTGTCGTTAGCATCTGCGACGACAAGACGAACTTAGAGTGGGACCCAGAGTCAGAAACCGGGGTCTGAACCACATAGGAAGGGTACGAAGCACCTGGCGCGTAGCCCTTATTGGGGATTGGCCCTAGAGTTAAATCCCCTGTTTCTTAGCCACAACTGAAATGCTCTCATGTGCAGAAGGCCCAAAGGTGTCACCGTGGATACAGCTGCCATGAGAGCTAAGATCTCTAAAAGTGATGGTCACTTTCTGGTCTAGCTTGATTTCCTTGAAGGTGTTGAGAATGGATTCGACACGAGCGGGAGACAGCTGTGCCCACTTACGCTTAAATTCCATGTGACACCCAAAAATGTTGTCCTCTAAACAGGAAAGAGCATGCTTTCATGGCATTGGATCTTAATCCTAAGAAACAAAGATTAGCTAGGATGACATGCTGATGTCGAAGCGCTAGCTACTGAGACTGGGCCAGCCAGTCATGTAATTCAAATACGGATGCTCTGGAGTCTTAAGAGCCAGAACTACATCCATGTATTTTGTGTATGTGCGGGTGAGAGAGCTAGAGCAAATGGAAGGACCCGATACTGGTAAGCTTCGCCCCCGAAAGCGAACCTCAGGAAACTTCTGTGTTGTGGCAAAAGTCTCGGCGGCTTGGTTAAACGGGGGGGATGTTAGATGTTTGGCATCCTGAAACATGGCAGGAAAAAAAACCCCGAAGAACTAACATTTTATTGGAGACTGGAGTTGCCCGAAACACCAGTGGTGGCGAAGCAAGAACACCAACCTCCTGGGGGTGCCAGGGAGAACACTTTATTCTTTGAAAGGAATTCTGCGTGCCTCTCCCCATTGGGGGGCCACCCCCCACGGTCCTGGGCACATGAACCTCAGGGCTTCTCTGTGAAGACAATATGCCAGTTTGACCTCTTTTGAGGCGGATTGCGTGAAGCACCCCAATCTTGCGAGGGGGTGCCCAGCTCAAAAACACTCTCCTAGTGTGCCGATAGCACGAGCCGTCTGCTTTGTTGCACGAAGAGACAAGTCTGTGGCCCGGCGTAAGTCCAATACGCCCTACCTTGAAGAGCCCCGCCAGTACTCAAGTCTCCCTGCTGCCTGAAAAGCTTTTGCCTCCAGGGAAGATAAAAAGTCTACACAGCTTGAAAGCAATTAATAGCTTTTCAGGAAGGATGATGTCCCAGAAGAGAGATAGCCTGGAAGCGTCTCTTCTATCTGGGTGTCATCATATAACCCCGCGCTTCTACCTCAACTATATTTAAATAAATAAATAAGTTGATGGCCGGGGAGAGAGCGTCTTTGAGGCTCCGCCCCCCGGCCACCCGACAAAACCTGCCGTCTATGTTTTTATTTATTTATTTTAATTTATTTATTTTTTGAGTGCTTAGAGGCTATTACCATCTCCGCGGAAGCAAGAGAGGATGTTTATCCTTGCCCATTCACAAGAAGCGCCAGGGTGCGCTTGAGAGCGGACAAGAGGAATTTCCCGATCTGATGAGAACGGATAAAGAAAGGAGTTTTTAAATCCGTCTCTCACTGCTCTGCCGGATGCACGAGTTTAGGCCCCAGGAATGCGCGGCGACTCGAAGCTTTTCAATCAAAGCAGTAAAGTGTAGAGATCGCCCTCCGATATGGATTATACACACGGAGGGACATCTTGTTTAAAACTCTGCCATTATCAGTGAGTTAAACACTTATTTTGCTGGTTAGACACAACACGCTTACAACTAGGTGAAGACAAGAATCTAAAGAATGTTTCCGGTTCACTCCTATTTATAACCTGCAGGTGCGTCTTATCAGATGACGTCACCCACCGAGGTTATAAAAGCCAAAAATTTGGCGTGTTTAATACACACATGCTTCACAACCGGCAACATGACAAGATGTTTCCCATAGCATTTTCACACAGCATCAAGTGTAGCCTTTAAAAGGGAACAGATATGTCTTAAGTTGTTGTTTAAAGATTGCCAGAGACTCAGCTTTGAGGACTTCTAGAAGTTCATTCCACCATTTAGGTGCCAGAACAGAAAACAGTCTAGATGCACATCTTCCTTCATCCCTAAAAGATGGTGGGACCAGCTGAGCAGTGCTGGAGGATCAGAGGGAAAGTGGTAAAGTGCTTGGTGTGAAAAGAGCTGAGAGATAAGTGGATGCTGGGCCATTTTTGGATTTGTAGGCAAGCATCAGGGTTTTGAATTTGGTGTGGGCAGCTACAGGAAGCCAGTGAAGAGAGCGGAAAAGTGGGGTGGTGAGAACTTGGGAATGTTGAAAATGAGACGTGAGAGGCAGATCTGCCAGGATTGAGTTGCAGTAGTCCAGTCTTGACATAACAAGGGACTGAACAAGCACCTGAGTAGCCTCAGTAGAAATGGGCGAATTCTTCTGATGTTGTAAAGAAGAAATCGACTGGAGCGAGTAAGGTTAGCAATGTGTGGGGAAAAATGACAGTTGATCGTACAGAGTTATCCCAAGATTGCATGCAGTGGCTGAAGGAGTGATCTGATTGTGTCACAAGGTCTTGACTGGGGGATAAATCACCAGGAATGAAAAGCTACGAACGGCTACCACCTCACTCCCCAGTCGTCCATAGGATGTAAAAGATTCTGTGATTTATTCTTCCATTGTGGAGGACACGGCATGCCAGCATGGGCACCCTGAGCGCTCTGCACCACATAACTCAATAAACAACAAATCGTGATGCACTGTGTGTTCTGACTCCTTTCCACCAGCATTACCGTTTTCAGCAGTTTATGGCGCTGGTGGTGTTACGGTTTAAACCTGGTACCTTCCGAACCATGGTCCAACACCTTAACCAATTAGCTCCCCCCTCCTATTAGTTACTCCTGGAAGCCCACAACCCTGTTGGCTCACAGGAGCACTTGTGGTGTGTTCCGACCACTACAGACCAGGAACACCCCAAGACCTGCTGTAATGGAGACACTGTCAGCTAGACATCACAAGTTAGTCCTTGCTACAATCACTCAGATCCTTACCCTTGCCCATTTTCTCTGCCTCCAATACATAGACTTTAATAATTGACTTGACTGTTGTTTTGCTGCTTAATAAACCCCACCCCCAGACTGGAATGTTATGGCTGATCAGCGTATACACGCTGCCCGTACAAATGTTCCTCATTAGAAAACCAGATTACTTGCTGTTTGAGGTCTCAGTAAATCAGGGCCTAAATGCAGATGTGTGTGTGTGTGAGAGAGAGAGAGAAAGCGTCTACTAACCCAGTTCCCATGTCTCTGGCTGCACCAGTACTCCCATTCTGAACACGTGCATGAGAGAGCGCATGAGAGACCCCTCCCCCTCCCCCACTCTCTCCGAGCCCGACTCTGATGTGACCGAGCTCGCAGATGAGCGGCATTATGGGAAGGAGGAGGAGGAGGAGTTGGAGGACCTGGAAGATGAGATCAGTGTGGAGGACGGCCGTCTGTGCCGAGGCCAGGACCCCTTTTACGACCGCTGGCCTCTGTTCAGTTTAGTGGGAAGGTTGGTGAGGCTTCAGGGGCTTTGCTGCCAGAGGAAACCAGCTCTTTCACACACACACACACACACACACACACACACACACACACACACACACACACACACGTGGGACGTAAACAAAATTGAATACATTATCAGGAAAAACAGGTAATGTGTTCTCAATACAGATATGAATAGCAGAGGCTGTTTTTTTTTTTTTTTACCCCATCTGGTTGGGACTACAGGTGTGTACTAAAGGGATGTTTACTTTTATGACAATCATAAACGGTCAGGTCACAGGACAAACAATGCTAATCAGGTCAAGTGTGATGAATTTCCAGCTTTCATTTATCCTTAGCAACTGCCTGGTCAGTAAATCCAACCCTCTAGTGTGTTTAGATCAATTATATTAAATTTCACATAAACTTAAACTTAAATTGTCCAAAAGCCTTTCTGATGCCAAAAACTGGTCTCGTGCTAATTGATTATACAGTGGATATAAAAAGTCTACACATCCCTGTTAAAATTGCAAGTCTTTGTGATGTTAAGACCAAGATAAATAATAATAATTTTTTTTTAGTAGCTGAAATAAATTAGTTGCATAAACATGCACACCCTTAAACTTTGAGTGGAAGAAAGACCGCCCCAAAACACGATGCTGCCACCACCATGTTTCACTATGGGTATGTTTTAATCTTTTGGTGATGTGCAGTGTGGTTCTTGCACCAGACATACGTTTTGGAATAATAGCCAAACAGTTCAACTTTGGTTTCATCAGATCATAACACGTTTTCCCACATGCTTTTTGGAGACATCAAATGTGTTTAGCCGTGCTTGGATGTTTTTCCTCACTTGACACCATAGTCCAGCCATATGAAGAATACGGGAGGTCGTCAACGCATTTACTACACCGCCATGTGACATGATGCCAGGAATTCCAGCAGCTCCTTTAATATTGCTGGAGGCCTCTTAACAGCCTCCCTGACCTGTTTTCTTCTCGTCATTTTCTTCTCGCCAGTTTTTTTTCTCGGCAGTCAAATTTGGAGGGACGTCCAGTTTTTGGTGATGCGCCATATGAGTTGACTTCACTGTGTTCCATGGTATATTTAATGCCTTGGAAATTTCTCTCGACTGATCTCTCTCATGCTTTAGAAGCTCTCTGTGGACTGGGGCTTTTTACTGTAAGATGTGACTAAGAAAATGTAGTAGGAAAAGCCTGCTAGAACAGCCGAACTTTGTTTGGGGCTGATTAGAGACAATTAAAATTATGGCAGTGAGGTGTATTTACCCCATACACCTGTAAAATGATAAGCAATATTTTTTTATGTTAAAAAATGTTGAAGCCTGTTTCTAATGAAATAAACTGGAAATAATGTCCTGGAAATACACTTCATCTTGAATTGGGTCACACTTGTTTGTTTTTAGTTGATCAGGTCCAAGGTCACAATAAAGGTGCACAAAGTTCTGTAATTATCATTTTAATATAACAATACTTAAAAATATCATTTTATAACAATACTTTTTATGTCCACTGTAGATATAAATCTTTATACAATGATAAATATCAAAGAATTAACAGTAAATACCTCAAAGGGAAATCAATAGAAATACCATGACGTCATACAGTAAACGAGACATCGAGAATTTATTAAAGTGGATTTCATTTCAGTATCCACAGTGACATCATAATAATTTTGCCCCGTTCTGATTTTTACACACTTTATTATATTAGTCACATCAAAGCAGGTTTAATACAAAACCAAAACAAAGTGAATAAACACATTAATACAGTTTTTTTTTCTTTAAATGAAGGAAAAACTGTATTTAAAGTAATTCAACATCTACTGACAAAGTAATTTCCCCTTATTTATTTAAACCATCAACTACTTCGATTAAATAGACGAGACATCCGCAGGATTGATAAATATAAACATCAATATGAAAAGCTCCAGAAAAACAAACCAGAAGGAATCAGATGAACATTTCACACCGCACTCTAGTTCAAATGATTATTTTCTAACCAACAGCATGCAGACCTCCATCCACAGAAAGTCCACTTTATGTTTTATTTATCATTTCTTTCTGTGGCATCGACATCAGGACACATCTGTTTAATTTCGGTCATCTGATGACGGTCATGATGAAAGAGCTGGTCTCGACTGCAGCGCTCTCGCCCAGGCATGCCAGAGCTCCAAATTTTTATCTCAACATTTAAATCTTTTTTTACATTTTTTTTTTATTCGATTGGCTTTCCACATCCTTATTCACTTGCACACATTAAACACCCACAGAGCTGTGATGTGTGTTGAATTTAATTTCACTTCTGATTTCACCTGTTCGTTTTATGTCGCTTTGATTTCTTCGAAACTTTCGTTCGGGTTTCAGATTTCTTTTCCCGTTTGCATCTGATCCACCAGAGCCAAATTTGAGATTTATTTTGGATCACTTATTTTTTTGTTCTTATATCTGAGCATGCTTTCAATTTTTTGCGCCTCACCAATCTTGTCGTAAGCTCCTCCCCTTCGACACCCCTCCTGCCACGCCCTCAGCCAATCAGAGACTGCCTTAAAACCCATTTAAATTAAGCAAGCAGAATTGATGACAAACACTTTCTAAATCATAAAGCAAACTAATTATGAAATGAGGACGTTAGTAACGTGAATGCAACCTTCAGTCGAGATATGCCTTCATAAGACATGCATAAACATTGATTGATAGCATTTCTAGATAAAAAAGTATGCATATGTGTAATTCCATTTAAAATTTACCATTAAATATATTTCTTTAGCGAGCGAGCGAGAGAGAGAGAGAGAGAGAGAGAGAGAAAGATAGATAAATCTATATACCAAGAGTAAAAAAAAAGCAAATTTACGTTATACTATCATAGATCCTTTAAATAAAAATCTGTTTTACTACCCCTTAAATTTGTTTCAATTCTTTAAAAGCCATAATTTTATATAATTTACATTAAAAGTCATATTTGTCATATAATCATATTTACAGTATATTTTATATTATAGTAATTTTTTGCTTAATAATAAGTTTAACATTACAAGACTTTTATTTGAATACATTTTGTTACATTTTATTACATTTATTTGAATACATTTTGTTAGCTTCTACTCTGCTAACTTCAAAGCAGTCGTTCAAGTCAAACCGGGACTTTTGATTGTACAGACTAACAGAACAAAGTTATGGGAGTAAAAACTCCCTTTATTTCTCGATATAATCCCCTGATACACTAATGCACTTATCCCAGTGTTTCACTGGTGCTGGTGTGGACACCATCAAGGTAGAACGTTTACTCATGATTGTACTGCCTGCTTTACATATAAAACGCCGGCCTCCCAGGAACTCCTTTAATGGCCCAAACATGTGGAAATGTCTTGGAGCGAGGTTTAACTCGAATGCGCTTCCTCATAATTCCTCCTCATAATTCAATGGTGTATTTAATACACTGTTAAATAGCTATAGCGAGCGTTAATGTGTAAGGTGAGTTATGGAACACAGGGTCCTGGGAACGCAGGAACAGTATCTTCCCATTTGTGCAGCTATTTTAGACAGTTTTAAAGCAGGTTCGAAGCCTCCTGTAGGTCTGACTCTTGGATTATAAATGTGTTATTCAGTGTTTATGCATGTGTTATGAAGTGTTATAAAGGAAACATCCGCAACATTAGCCCTGATATTGACTCTCCTCTGCTGTTTTTCCATGAGAGCGGTGGGGGGGTCACTGGGTTTTAAGAGATGAGCAGCAGACACATTGTTGTTTTTTTTTTTTTTTTTTTTTTTGCCAGAGCAGCTTCCTGTTTGGTTGCTTTTGTGTGTGTGTGTGTGTGTGTGTGTCAGTGTTGTGTTGTTGTGTGCAGTGGCGGTGTGGCTGCATCAACATTCTGAAATAAAAATGACCATTTTTCTTCTCCTCCCACTTTCGTTTTTTTTCCTTTTTTAACTGATCTTCTCTGCCTCTCGTCCTCTCGTCCACCACAGAGCGTTTGTGTACCTGAGCAACCTGCTGTACCCCGTGCCTCTGGTGCACCGCGTGGCGATCGTGAGCGAGAAAGGCGAGGTGAAGGGGTTCCTCCGGGTCGCAGTGCAGGCCGTCTCAGGTACCATCACATCGTTTCTACATTTGCCACAGGAAACAATTTACCTTAATGGGTGTGGTCACTCCCCCAATATACAAATCAGCTTAATTAGACATTGGCACCTCTGATTTGCCTTTATAGGTGGGCCACGCCTCTCAATCAACAGATTATCTCAAACAGAACTGGCCACTCCCAAAAATTTACAAATCATCTTAAATAGGCCCAACATTATGACTCACCCTAATAAATGTGACCACTCCCTCCTTTCTACTGATCACCTTACATAGATTCTGGTTTACCCCTGAATTAACCAAGAACACCAAACAGGATCGTCCCTTTCCTAAAATTTTACAAACCAGCTTAGATACACCAGACAAGACCTCCCCATCCTGATTTCACCCTTAAATATTCGTTCCAATAAAAGTAACAGATCTAGAAGGCTCATTCAGTAGCTCATTCTTTCTCCTAACAGCTGATGAAGAAGCTCCAGATTACGGCTCGGGCGTCAGACAGTCAGGAACGGCTAAGATCTCGTTTGAGGATCAGCAGTTCGAGAAGGTCTGCTGCGCTTTGGTTTCTCGATATCGTGCTTTTAATATTTTAGCCACGACTACTGAACGGTAGTGACACTGCACTGCTATGCCTATGTTCAGTTTCAGACGGAGTCGTGTTCAGGGGGAATGTCACACTCGAACACGTCTCAGGAGGAACTGCGTATCGTAGAGGGTGAAGGACAAAACGCTGAAACCAGCCTCTCAGCTGACGAGGTCAACAACAACACCTGCACAAGTACGTGAGACGTGATGTGATGTTAGGGTAAAGGAGTTAAAGGAAACATTAACAGTGTTTATTAACAATGTAGTTAATAAATAAGGAAAGACATAAATAACGACTACCAGTTTATCACTCTGAGCGTCTGAGATTGGACGTACTGTATAACTCTCATGTAGCTCCGAATTGCTCTTTGGTCTGTAGTTACACCCGAGTGGAGCTTTTCAGTATTTCAGTATGAGTAATCTTCACTGTGATCCCGACCTGCCTGCTGATTGTGGTGTTTCTTCTCCTCAGTCACTCCAGATGTTCCAGGCAGTCCTCAGAAGGAAGGTGTGGAGGGTGTAGGGGACGCTGCACAGGAACAAACACTTTCACACCTAAAGATTGGAAGCAGCTTCACCTTCAGGGTCACCGTCCTGCAGGCGTCCAGCATCTCCGCCGAGTACGCCGACATCTTCTGCCAGTTCAAGTGAGTCCATGATATATACTGTAGTAAAAACATTTGTATTTGCTGAAATGGCAAGGCTTAGTTCTGTAACATATATGGAAGGAGTCTCCAGTGTCAGTGCTGTGAAACTTTAACGTATTAGCTTAAAGAGATCGGTTAGGGAAAGACTGTTTATAGTAAATGTCAGCGTGACTGAAACTGATAGAAATTACAGTCTGTCATCATGACCGTGGAATACAAGGACGATAACAGATTCAGGATAGTTACAGAATCAGTATTTTTGTTATAGTATAGGACATGTTTATAGGACATATACTGTCCTATAGGACGAATCCTCAATAACAAAATTTAATGTAACGCTATGTGACAAACTCTACCATTTAATTTAAATAAAAACGAAGACTCAAATTATAATAATCTGAGTGCTTTAGTTACATAGTTACAGGGCTGGAAATTTTAGTTCAGTTCAAGACCCTTTAATAAAAACTGTTTGACAAATAAACATCAGGTCCGCCAAAACATTAACTGTGACCGATCAGCCATAACATTGCAGCATAAAACGTTAAGCCCAGTATTGCGTAAGTTTCCCCCTTGTGGCTCTGGCACCTCGGGTGTGGCTCCTCGGGGTCTCTTGGGGGTTGCTGTGGCGTCTGGCAGTAGGACATGGTGCCTCAGATCCTTCAGGTGCTCAGGGTTCTGGGCTGGAGCCTCCCTGGATCGGACTTGTTTATAGTGAATCCCCCTGGGAGTTTGGAGGCCGTGTCAGGGGCCTTGAGCTCTTTGCCTGCTGGGCCACTTGTGAAGTGGGATGTGGGACACTGGTACTCCTTTCCATCAAGGCCGTTCTGGAGCTAGCTGGTGCCCAATTTTCAATCAGTTCTTTGTTTTCAGTCAGCAAAAGCACCGGCCCCCTGACAGAAAAACTGGTCCCATGGTGACACCAAGACTTTTCTAGGCCAGAACAATGAACTGTTTACTGTACGTCAGGGGCTGGGAGGATGAAATACCACAAGCAACTAAAAGTTTCTCACTGCCATCTTTTTTAAAAAATGGGCAGCTCAGATGCTTTCTAGTAATGACAAAGCCAGGAGAACTGCCACTGGGCTGGCCACTAGGGGAAGTCGAGACATACATAGACGTCCACGATGACGTAATGACGTACACAATGACATAATGACGTGACTGTCTAGCCCAACAAAGCCAGTTTTTAGGAGGTTCGCGATTAAACTGGGTCTGAACCGACCTTAGCACCAGACGAGGACTAGCACCTGGTTCACTTTGGTGGGAATGGGGTATCTGTGTTCTGGTGCCCTTCTATTGTGGCCAGCATTGTTGACTTTTTGTGCTGGATTGTCTTTCTGTGTCTGGGACGAGACTGGCTAGCCTTTGGTCCTCAAGGGCATTACCGAGGCTTGGGTGCCCATGATCCTGTCCCCAGTTTACAGGGGTGTAACTGATAATCAATGTTATTGTTCTGGTTGCCAGGAGTATGAACATAAGGTGATCAAAGAACACAACAAATGCAATTAGACAGAGACACACTCGAAACCTGGAACTTAAAAACACAAACTTGTTAGACATCAGCACAACCGGGTGCAGGAGATTGACGGAGGCGGAGTCCAGTACCCAGCAAGTCCTGCCATTAGAAATACCAACAGTAAAGAACTGATAAACAAATGCATGTTCTATCTCTCTCTCCATTTGCAGCTTCATCCACCGACATGACGAGGCGTTCTCCACAGAGCCGCTGAAGAACACGGGCCGAGGGCCTCCGCTGGGGTTCTACCACGTCCAGAACGTCAGTGTGATGATTTATTATTACTGTAACGTTTTAGATCTTTGTCTGATCTTTGTATGAACGCATGTCGTGTGTTCTTGCTGCAGATCACGGTGGACGTGACCAAGTCGTTCGTGGAGTACATTAGGTCGCAGCCCATCGTGTTCGAGGTGTTCGGACATTATCAGAAACAGCCGTTCCCTCCGCTGTGTAAAGACCTCATCAGGTGAGAACTCGCCATCTGCACAGCGCTCTCTCCTCAGCATCGGCACACTTTTAGATCGTGTGTGTGTGTGTGTGTTGTAATATGGAGATCGCATGTTCTGTGTCAGTGTGGGCGGGGCTTCCTGACTCCCCTCACGCAGGCTTCTGATCACACTGTCCCAGGTGTCACTGAGAACAATAATGTGTGTGTGTGTGTTTTCAGTCCTTTGCGTCCATCAAGACGTCAGTTCCCTCGTGTCATGCCTTTATCCAAACCAGGCAAGTCTCACACACACACACCACACACACACACACACACACACACACACTCACCTAAAGGATTATTAGGAACACCACACTAATACGGTGTTTGACCCCTTTCACCTTTAGAACTGCCTTAATTCTACGTGGCTTTGATTCAACAAGGTGCTGAAAGCATTCTTTAGAAATGTTGGCCCATATTGATAGGATAGCATCTTGCAGTTGATGGAGATTTGTGGGATGCACATCCAGGGCACGAAGCTCCCGTTCCACCACATCCCAAAGATGCTCTATTGGGTTGAGATCTGGTGACTGTGGGGGCCATTTTAGTACAGTGAACTCATTGTCATGTTCAAGAAAACAATTTGAAATGATTGGAGCTTTGTGACATTATACAAGCATTATCCTGCTGGAGGTAGCCATCAGAGGATGGGTACATGGTGGTCATAAAGGGATGGACATGGTCAGAAACAATGCTCAGGTAGCCCGTGGCATTTAAACGATGCCCAATTGGCACTAAGGGGCCTAAAGTGTGCCAAGAAAACATCCCCCACACCATTACACCACCACCACCAGCCTGCACAGTGGTAACAAGGCATAATGGATCCATGTTCTTATTCTGTTTACGCCAAATTTGGACTCTACCATTTGAATGTCTCAACAGAAATCGAGACTCATCAGTCCAGGCAACATTTTTCCAGACTTCAACTGTCCAATTTTGGTAAGCTTGTGCAAATTGTAGCCTCTTTTTCCTATTTGTAGTGGAGATGAGTGGTACCCGGTGGGGTCTTCTGCTGTTGTAGCCCATCCGCCTCAAGGTTGTGCGTGTTGTGGCTTCACAAATGCTTTGCTGCATACCTCGGTTGTACCGAGTGGTTATTTCAGTCAAAGTTGCTCTTCTATCAGCTTGAATCAGTCGGCCCATTCTCCTCTGACCTCTAGCATCAACAAGGCATTTTCACCCCCAGGACTGCCGCATACTGGATGTTTTCCCTTTTCACACCATTCTTTGTAAACCCTAAAAATGGTTGTGCGTGAAAAGCCAAGTAACTGAGCAGATTGTGAAATACTCAGACCGGCCCGTCTGGCACCAACAACCATGCCACGCTCAAAATTGCTTAAATCAACTTTCTTTCCCATTCTGACATTAGGTTTGGAGTTCAGGAGATTGTCTTGACCAGGACCACACCCCTAAATGCATTGAAGCAACTGCCATGTGATTGGTTGATTAGATAATTGCATTAATGAGAAATTGAACAGGTGTTTTTAATAATCCTTTAGGTGAGTGTGTATATGTGCACTCACACTTCACTCTACTTTCCCTCTCTCTCCCTCTCTCTCTCTCATACACACACAGACACTTTCACACATTTTCTTCTGCTTTCTCTTTCATGTTTACCTTTATTCTTTCTTCTTCTTTACAAGTTTTACATCGTGTTCTTCTTCTATTCCACTTCTTGCTCTTCGTTTTTCTTCTTCCCCTTTCCTCGTCTTTTAAATTCCCTACATCCTTTCTTCTTTCACTTATTCATCATCATCATGTTTTTCCTCTTCTTCCCCTTTGTCCCCCCCGTCCCCACCCCCTGGTCACTGTGATTATTAAGGCAGTGTGTTTCTTTCTCTCAGTCCCAGCGACTAAGCTGAGTGCGATGGCTCGCTCCTCTGCCGGTCCGTGTCACTGTAAATACGACCTGATGGTGTTCTTCGAGATCTGTGAGCTGGAGGCGAACGGCGAGTCAGTGTCACACTCACACACAGCTGGATCACACTCTGTCTCTCCATCTCTCTGTCTCACTGTGCAGTGACTCACCCTCTCTCTCTCTCTTTCTCTCTTTTTCTCTCAGTTACATCCCGGCCGTGGTGGATCACAGAGTGGGCATGCCCTGCCACGGAACCTTCCTGCTGCACCAGGTCCACTTAACACACACACACACACACACACACACACACACACACACACACAATAAGGTCTAAAACCAAAAGAAAAAGTGAGAACACATTCTGTTTCATATTCTCTAAAAAACATGGGTTTGATTGTTTTTTATTTGTATTTATTATTTTCGCTTTAAATGAATAAAAACTATATTTCTTTTCCCCCACAGGGCATCCAGAGGAGGATCAGAGTGACCATCGCTCATGAGACAGGACAGGACATCAAATGGAAGGAGGTGAAGGAGCTAGTTATCGGTGAGCCCCGCCTCTCTAATCAGCATCTCTTAATGTTCTTCTTCTTCTCCTTATTTCATTCATTCCTTTTTCTCCCTTTATTACATTTCTTTCTTCCGCTCTTTTTCATCTTCTTTTCCTTTTTTCTTCTTTATCTCCTTCTTCCACTGTTCTTCTTTTCTTCTTTCCTCATTATCATTATAAAGGTTACATTTTTCACCTTCAACTCTGTTTTAATAATTTTTTGATTCATTTGCGTCTATGTTTATTGATGTGAATCTGACACTTGGGGAGATTCTGAAATGCTGAGTTACTGAAGTCTAAAATTACGTTTATGTCATCACTTAAGCTCTTAATCTTTACTTCTTGTATTAAACTCAGCAGTATTTTTTCACGGTTCATTTTAGGTCGGATCCGTAACTCTCCTGAAGCTGACGAGACCATCATCGACCCCAACATCCTGTCCCTCAACATCCTCTCGTCCTGCTACATCAAACCTTCTTATGATGACAGGTCTGCACACACACACACACACACACACACACAAAACGTTGGTATAATGTACAGTAAGTAATCGGGGCCAAATTCCACAACCCTCATTCCGTGCAACAATACATTCCAAAGTTCAGCTGAGACTCATATGAAGCTTTTGCCGTCCCACTGAGATAAAAAAAATAGGTACAAATTTAACCTTTCCGTTCACCATATGGCTATCAGAGGTGGAAAGTAACGAATGACATTTACGTGTACTTTTTAAAGTAGTTTTTAAAATCTGTAGTTTTACTTTTACTTAGTATGTTTTGTTTAAAGCATTGTACTTCACTACATTTTAAATCGCATTCGCTATGGAGTAAAAAAGAAGTAAATGAAAATAAAAAATAATAAAAATTATATAATCGGGAAGGAAAAAAAATTGCACCCTAGAAACCACTGCACTGATTGATTGATGGGGAAGAAACGCACTAAATTCACAAGAACGATGGAGACAAACAAAACAGCAACAAATTCTAATGATCAAACTCCCGGCCACAGTAACAGCCACTACCATGCTGTAGACCACATATACGTACTGTACTGTATGTTGGCCTTTTAAGGGTTGCTACTGGTAACTTTACTTGTACTTGTAAAACTTTTAAAAAGAGTTTACACTATTAAAAGAGCCTTAACTATGAAAGATGCCAAGTTGATTTATCCCCGTGAGACTGCAGACGCTTCATATGAGTCTCAGCTGAACTTTGGGATGCATGTTTGCACGGAATGTTGGTTGTAGAATTCGGCTCCAGTGACTTACATTAAACTTGCGTTTCAGGTAACTAACCTCGTGCTCGGTGTGTACTGTAGGGCAGGAGTATTTGTAATCACTGAGACCTACAGTATGGTAATGTACTCATACACACCTCAATTTTGATTTAAGACCGACTTAAAAAAAAAGAGCTATCCCCATAATAAATAAACTTCAGTAATTCAGTAATAAATATAATCAATAAAAGTCTGAAATTCAATAACATTTTAATAGTACGATTCAGTTTTGTTGGCAGAGATTTAAGCGATATGCAAATTTGAAAACGTAGCCACGCCCTACAGTTTTTACTGTATATATTGATGACATTGTCCTTCGACCTGAAGAGAAACAAGATCTTTAACCTGAAGTTTAGAGGACAGGTACTACAGTATAAATAGAGGCCTGTAGTTTAAACGGTAGTTTATTATTTGCATTCCAATTGAATGTTAGCTTTTATGACGTGATAACACTTTACCTCTCACACGTTCAACACTAACCCTGTGTTTCACGCTCTCTTCACCTGGATATGTTAATTTTATCCCTAAATTACTGATCTGAGTAACGAAATAAACAGTAACCTACATATCCATGGAACTGATCATACCAGTGTACCCTGTCTGTCTGTCTGTCTGTCTGTCTAACTGACTGTCTGTCTAACTGACTCTCTAACTGACTCTCTGTCTGGCTAACTGTCTGTCTAACTGACTGTCTGTCTGTCTGTCTAACTGACTGTCTGTCTGTCTGTCTAACTGACTGTCTGTCTGTCTAACTGACTCTCTGTCTGTCTGTCTGTCTAACTGACTCTCTGTCTGTCTGTCTGTCTAACTAACTGTCTGTCTGTCTGTCTAACTGACTGTCTGTCTGTCTAACTGACTCTCTGTCTGTCTGTCTGTCTAACTGACTCTCTGTCTGACTGTCTGTCTAACTGACTGTCTGTCTAACTGACTCTCTGTCTGTCTGTCTGTCTAACTGTCTGTCTAACTGACTGTCTGTCTAACTGACTCTCTGTCTGTCTGTCTGTCTAACTGACTGTCTGTCTGTCTGTCTGTCTAACTGTCTGTCTAACTGACTGTCTGTCTAACTGACTCTCTGTCTGTCTGTCTGTCTAACTGTCTGTCTAACTGACTCTCTGTCTGTCTGTCTGTCTAACTGTCTGTCTAACTGACTGTCTGTCTAACTGACTCTCTGTCTGTCTGTCTGTCTGTCTAACTGTCTGTCTAACTGACTGTCTGTTTAACTGACTCTCTGTCTGTCTGTCTGTCTAACTGTCTGTCTAACTGACTCTCTGTCTGTCTGTCTGTCTAACTGTCTGTCTAACTGACTGTCTGTCTAACTGACTCTCTGTCTGTCTGTCTGTCTGTCTAACTGACTGTCTGTCTAACTGACTCTCTGTCTGTCTGTCTGTCTGTCTAACTGACTGTCTGTCTGTCTAACTGACTGTCTGTCTGTCTGTCTGTCTGTCTAACTGACTATCTGTCTGTCTAACTTTTCTCTTGCTCTTCATCCTGGCAGTGTTTCCCTGGGAATTGATCATAGGTATTTTCTCCTTTCCTCTGCACTGGCGTGTTGTAACTCTGTGCATGCGCTGATAATTAGTAGAGTAGGCTGCATGTTTCTGTAGTGTTTGTGTTCCTGGGATGCTGGCAGGTTAGACAGTCCGAGCAAAGATGTTGAACTGTACATAAGCTAGATCTGTATTTTAAACAGAGGTGGGTCAAGGAGCCAAAATATTTACTCAACTTGAGTAACGTTGAACTTCTAAATAATGTTACTCAAGTAGAAGTAAAAAGTGGTCATCCAAAATATTACTCAAGTAAGAGTAAAAAAGTAATGAGTAACTGTTTCATCATGATTACTGATTTATTTTTTTAGAAATTATGTAAGCAGCCAGACAAAATGATAAATTAATGTTCAAATTGCGACATTTTCAAATAATTAAATAAATGAAATGAATTTAATAAAAGAAATGAATAACACTAAATATCTTTAGAAAATAGCAAATAAGAGGAATAAGAAACACCACTTTACTAATCTCACTTTTCCCACAATATACAGCTTTTAAAATAAATTCCTTCTGTAGGTATCATATTTATACTTAAACAGTGAAACTATTTCCAGTGTAAGATTAACTGTATATTCAGTTTTCCTCCAAATGGCTCAGCAGATAGAAAATAACATTAAAACACGTACAAGAGTCTCAGTTTACCATAAACTGTCCAGCAGAACAAATGTAAGAAACTTAGATTTTTTTTATCTTCTAGTTTGTTGGTAATTAAATATGTTAAGATTGCAACATTAAATAAAACAGCTAAAATAACCGCGACATGTTTGCTTTACTGTCTACTGCTGCTAAAGACAACCCCCCCCCCCCCCCCCTTTTTTGTCTGGTCATGTGACTCCATGCGGTTATGAGTTTTGCAGCTGATTGGTCAAACGGAGTCATGTGATTGTTGTTGCTACGTCTGATTGGTGAGTCAGGCGGTAGATCCACCAGCTGCATTTCTCTGGCAAAAACAACAAATATCTAAAATGTTGAATAAACACAATTATTGTTGAGTGAAAAGAGCTAACACATGATCTAACAATAGCAAGAAGTCACTAGACTTGCAGATTATTTTCATGGATTCTCATAATATCAGTGTAGAGACAGGACGGTGGTTAGCATCTGCTTAAAATTTAGTTTAAAAAGTTTTTAAGAGCATCTAAAAGTCACCAAATCTGGTAAAAATTGTTAATATCAGATCCTATTTAACAGCCACTAGGGGGCGACTTTCATCATATCCACATTCTGTGTACAATGAAAACACTGCATGACAATTCATTTTTATTTTCATTACGCACACCAACATTTCCTCAGTGTTTTAGCTGACCTTAGACCCATGGTAATGCAGAACTGATTATGATATAAAATTTTAATCGGAATATGTTCACGCTACAGGACCACAATCGTCTTACATGCTAATTTCTAATGGTTCTTGTTTCCCGGTGCGATGGCCTGCAGGACGTTTTATCGGTTCGAGGTGGCGTGGGACAGCTCCATGCACAACTCCCTGCTCCTGAACCGGGTCACGCCGTACGGAGAGAAAATCTACATCACGCTCTCAGCGTACCTCGCGGTAAAACACGCTTTTCGCCAAGTACAGTTGAAAGCTGTGATCTTTAGGGACACGACTGTAAATGCCAAATGTTACACTTTTTAAAAAAAAAAAGCAAAACACAAACTCTGGGTATACTGTAGATTTACAAAAGTCAGCTAGCAACATAATACACAGTAATGCTACTGTGTGATTAGCGGTGGGCGATGTAGCAGAGTTTCGTTAAAAAAACACAACAACCGCTGTATTTAAAGTTAAAATTTAAATTAAAGTATTTCACAAAGAAAAATAGGGAAATTTACTGTTCAGTCAGTTATATTTCTCAGTCAATAACACAATTAATAAAGCACACACACACACACACACACACACACACACTTGATGATAATGATTGAGAACACAGCCCTGCAATTAGCATATTACAACCTGATTGGCTGTTATATTTTATGATGCAATAACAGAAAAATTATAAGATTTTATAATTAACTCTGGTGACATTTATTTATTTATTTATTTATTTATTTATGTCAACACACTACACATTTCATTTCCTGGAATAGAAGCCATAAAATTGAATTTTTAGTTTTTTTCTCGTTACACTGAGAAATAAAAAAAGCCATTATAATAATAAGCACATTGCAACGTGATTGTACATTTATGGCTAAATTTGCATTTTTTTTTTTATTTGCCTTTTTTTATTTCCCAAATATATAATTCGGGTTTTTTTTTTTGCAGTAACATTCACAACACGGGTCAGCAGTAAAGACATTTTTCATAAACTTTACATGTAACGTACATTTTAACATACATATTATATGACAATGGAATAAGTAAAGTTCATGATTGATGATTTCTCCTCAGATGGAGAAGTGCACCCAGCCTACCGTCATCACCAAAGACTTCTGCATGGTGTTTTACTCGAGAGACGCCAAGCTTCCTGCCTCACGCTCCATCCGTAACCTGTTCAGCACCGGAGCGTTCAGGCCCTTAGAGAGGTGAGACAGAACCGTCCTCTGTGTAAAATCCCATATTTTATTATTTTATTAAATTACAGAAAGCCAACCTTCTGTACTGTAGTACACCTTATTGAGAATAAATTTTTATTAGTACTGTCCAAGGTCTTATCCGTAACTAACCAAAAACGATTCTCTGATCATTGTTGTAATTGGTTTCCTTTTAGTAACCGTGTAACTGGAGTGTATGAGCTCAGTCTGTGCCATCTGGCAGACATTGGAAGTCCAGGTAATAAAAATTGTTCGGGGTTCATTACTTATTTAAAAAAAAGTTCCTTCTCTAAATCTCTTACAAAGCTGTTAGAAAGTGTTGACACTGGAGACTCCTTCCATAAATGTTAAAGAAAAAACTTCATCATGCAAGCATGTTTTGTAAATGAGCTGTTGCTATAGAAACGATAACATTAGATTCAGCAAATTACCACAAACACCTTCTGACCAATCGCAATGTGTTTAGGAATGCAGAGGAGGCGTCGGCGTGTGCTGGACACCTCGGTGGCCTACGTTCGTGGTGAGGAGAACCTGGCCGGGTGGAGACCTCGCAGTGACAGTCTCATCCTGGATCATCAGTGGGAGTTGGAGAAGCTCAGTCTCCTGCAGGAGGTATGAAGTTCATGGTCTAGGACGTTCCTGTACACGTTCCTGACTCGTTTTTGTCACATTGTGGCCATGAGTGTATATCAAAGACTAGTCATCTTAACTGTAGTCAAACACCCATTCAGAGAAAAGGGGCTGTATCCTGGCCCACCCTGCGCTCTGACTCCACGATCCTAACACACTAGAATATGCAAGGAAAATAAATACACTGTGCTCAAAAGTCCATGTGACACATAAAGCCTTCTTCAATAACAAGTAAGAGAAAAGCCTATCACATGCTTCATCTGCATTATTTTCTGCCCACACAACATCTGGGCTCGGAGAAAAGCGATATTCTCTCACTTTCACCCCTATAGATGCCCACAGTTGGCCAGGGTCACTGTTATTAATATGGGAGAGCTGGTACACCACCCTTTCCTTCCGGGAGCTCGGTCAATTTTGCTCTCTTGGACGTCAGCCATGGATGTTCTGTTTCATTATTGGGATTCGGTCTTGCGATCTCCGGATGAACGGACAAGTGCATTTTTGTTGCGGCACAATTTATAAAGCCTACAAGATCTGATGCATTGATTTGTGTGTATGTGTGTGTACTGTATGTGTGTGTGTGTGTGTAGGTTGAGAAGACGAGGCACTACCTGCTTTTGAGAGAGAAGCTGGAAGCATCTGTGCTGAGTCAGGAGTCTCTGTGCAGTAAAGACCTGATGGACTCGCCTAAATCCCTCAGTCCCACCCTGGCAGGCAGCCCCATTCTGGATGGAACCAATGAGAGACAGAGGGAGCTGGCTGCCAAGGTGATCACTATTCCCCTCCACATTATCCATTTATTCATACAGGGCTGAACATGTGGCTAGCTAGCTAAATCTGAAACTAAAGCAACATCATCTTTAATGTTTTCTGGCTAAATTTAACCACAGAATTGACTGATTTTATATTAATGTGGCTAAATCTGCCCGTAAGGTTAGATAGCTAAATCTAACTAAAGAGACATTATATTTAAAGTTAGCTAGTTAATTTAAACCTCAAAAACACTTAAGTATTATGTTTCTAATCAAAGACCTTTCTAAACAAAGAAACATTGTATATGTTTTTTTTTGTTAAATCAATTTTACTGTTAATCAAGATGACATCAAAGTTAATTAACTAAAATACTTTGGATTAGGAGCATAATTTCTTCTGGAAGTGGGCTCATATTCGAAAAAACTCATAAACCAAAGCAAATTGCGCTTTAGAAATAATGGAAACTCAAATTATTTGTGACACAGCCCCGCCTCAAAAAATACATAAAAATAATGAATACAAAATATAAGGTAAAAATAAAACAAATTATCCTGCACTTTACTTAAAAAAAAAAATGCAAATAAATCCAGACAGATGCGTGTGTGTGTGTAAAGCTAAAGTAAGAGGAGAGGAGGAATCAGCCCCTCCCCCCTTCTAGTCTCTTATTTAAGTTTCACACACACACACACACACACACATTAATGGAAAGACTGTTTTATCAGAAAAGTTAACAAGGAACATCGCTAATAAGTCCCGCGCACCTGCACTTTACCTTTACAAAGAATCGGGGCAGAGTTTCTGTGTAGAGCAGAGAGTGTGTGTGTGTGAAGGCAAAAGTAGGAGGGGTTTGAGTGTGTGTGTGTGTGTGTGGCACAGTGTTCAATGTCGCGCGCGCACACAGACACAAAGTGCAGGCTGATCAAGAGAGAAAAAATGGATCTTAACCTCTCTAATGAGACTTTCTTTTGCTTTACACGCGCACACACACGTTCTTTGCTTGTCTTGCTAAACACTCGCAAACCGCGTTACCACTGTATAGCTTTAGAAAAAAAATCCAAATCTAACCATGTTGATGACTTTTTAAAGTTAGCAAGCTAACCTTAGCAATAGGATAACAGATACAAGCTACTGTAGCTAAATTCAATTTTAGCCTAAACTGTGTCTCATATAGATAATAATAATATACAATATATTATAATAATGCTGTGTTTTGTATAGTGTGTTAGTATATACAGTATATAGACATGGCATGTCGTGAAATTTCACAAACCTGTAATCATTTTTAAAAAACAAACAGTTAATTCCTAACCTTATAAAAAGCTGGTAGTTGTGTTGTAATGGTAACGCACTCCCTCTGGTCCCCAGTGTCTGCGACTGCTCATGCACACCTTTGACAGGCAGTACAGCCAGGTGAGCAGCAGTGCCAGTGAGAGCAAGGTGAGCCTTTACCACCCGGTTCCCCACCTGTGGGACTCGTCTCTGTCCTCCATTCTGTCCGACGGGCCCTCTGCCTGCTCTGCCTCTCTACTTCATGAAGAGAGTGCCATCATAAAGCTCCTCTACCTTTACCTCATGTACATAGACCAGTCTAAACCTAGCCACAGTATTTCTGACCTAGTTATGAATCTAGAGCAGTCATTAACCTTCTGTACATAAATAAAACAGTTTCATCTCAATTTAAACCCAGAGCTCTTATTCACTGTAGCTACTTTAATAATCAGAAATCTGCTTTACCTTGTTTTTTTTGGGGGTAACAGCAAAATAAATCCACTCTAAGTTAAACATCTGGAGCACTCAAATTTAAATAGAGAGGTCAAAAATCACCTCATTAAGTTAACGTGTTCTAAAGTCTGCCTTTATTTACTAGAAGTTAGGTAGAGCTTTTAAAATTCTTTATAAAACTACCTTAACATATCTATGTACAGTCTTAAAAAAAAATCTGCTGTACTTTGTGTGTTTATGCTCTGGATAATGCGGTCAAATGACCTGCTGTTACATCATCCATCTAAAATATGCAGCGCTGCGATTTGTTAGAGCGGTTAAAAGCTCTGCTCTACTTCATTTTCATGGCTTTGGTCATAAACCTTCGCTGATTAATATAAATAATCATTAATATACCTAACCATAGATAGAGCGGTCAAAAGATAGAGCGGTCAAACACTCTGCTCTGCTTCATGTAGATAGAGCGGTCAAATAAAGAGCAGTTATAATTCTGCTTCGTCTTACAGTAAGTGGATATGTGATGAGACCTGCTCTGCCTTATTTATATAGAGCGATTAAAATCCACTCTAACTCATTTTAAATAGTCCAAAGTGTTTTGATTTAGATAGAGGACTATTTAAAATGCTCCTCTCTCTCTCCTCCTCTCCTCTACACTTTAAGCTAATGGACATGAAGCAGTTAACATTCGGCTCTGTATACTATAATGTACCTCATTTACAAAGAGCAGCTTTAAATGAGTTGATGGTGTTCAGCTGGAGGGACAAAACCTGCCCTCCTTGTTTAGACAGAGCGCTCACGGAGGCGTTTATACAGTACGGACACCTGATTTAGGGACAAGTCATAAATCTGCTCTATGTTCAGTCCACGTTTAAATAGAGCAGTTAGGAATGCAGTTCTATTCATAGCTCATTAGAATAAAAGTCATCATTCTGCTATATACTGTACACATTTTATCTTTTGTTTAATTGACGATATTAAAGTGTTCTTAAACCAGCAAAAACGCTGCCTTGCTTGCATTTCCTCCTCCACTCTGCTCCTTCCATCCTTTAGTCGATAAGACAGAACACTTACTGGATGCCAGTGATGATTTTTGCCGTTTAAATCTATGAACCGAACACACCTGATTGTTGATGATGCCGTGTTCCTTTGGCTTATGTAGCTGTCTGAGATATCAGCGTCTCTGCTGAGAGACACATCGTCTTCTGCTCTGAGCTCTCTGACTCCATCCACTACCTGTCCTTCTCTGGTGGACAGTCACTATGGAACCCTCGACCTCAGGTCAGTTTGTTTCTCTCAGCCTCTTTAACGGTTTCATTTGTATTGTTTTTGTGTTTGTGTTATTAAAGTTTGGTAGGAGACAATAATTTAAGTGTGTGTGTGGTTGTGTGACACAGTGGTGCAGAGGCTCACTCTGGGGCTTCCAGTCCAGATTTGGACCCATTTAGTCCTGAGGAGAGGAAACCTCGAACCTGCACCTTCGTCCCCAACATCCAGGAGATCCGCGTCAGGTATACACACAGACTCAAACACATTGTGGTTCTGTGTATCAATCAATCAATCAATGCATAACTACTTCACATGTGCTATGGAAGGAAATGTGAATTTGTGCTTCAATGGTTGTTGATGTTCCTGCAGCCCCATAGTGTCTAAGAAAGGCTACCTGAACTTCCTGGAGCCCCACACCAGCGGCTGGGTGAAGCGTTACGTGGTGGTGCGGCGTCCGTACGTCTATCTGTACCGCAGTGAGAGAGACAGCGTGGAGAGAGCCGTCATTAACCTGTCCTCTGCCCAGGTGGAGTACAGCGAGGACCAGCACGGCCTCCTGAGGGTGAGACGCTCTAACATCTGTCCATCTGCTGTCTGTCTGTCTCTCATAATGTCGCACAATATATGAAGATTTCATTTGAAATAAACTAGCCTAAGTACGTATCAATGACAGTTAAAGAGTTTGTAGAAACAGTTAAAAGGTTAAATCCAAAAATAATCTGCTGATCGTTAATGTAATCAGTGATATTATTATTGTTATTATTATTATTATTATTATTTGAGGTTGAAGCCCACGTACATGTCTGTGTGTCTCTCTGTACAGCAGAACTCTCTGTCTAACTTATTAATACAAAGAAATCCCATTCTGTAAGGTTGAGTATCTTACGCCTTGTTTACACTAAGTTGTCCTTCTTTGGTGCTCATACAAATACACTCCCTGTTCGGTAATCGGAGAGTGAATCACAGATGAGAAATGGAAAAAGTAGATAAAAGGATAAAGATGAAGTTTTGTCTTAAAACCACTCCAGCGTGTTAAAATTCACTTATACCACTTCAGCGCTGTTATTTCAGCCAAAGTGAAAATATGAACTAATCCCAGTAAAAATATTCACTTTATCTTTTCTAATTAATATCTATTGGTGCAGGTGTTTGTTTACATTGAGACAGTAGCGCATTAGGAGATTATTTTACAGTAGATTATTAAATCCCACACATAACTGTTCATAACATCACTTTTACTCCACATTTAGATTCACTGATGGTGCAGATTAAACTTCAGGTAGATAATAAAGAACCGACAAAGTTCCATTAAATTATGTCCAGCCAGTTTTGTGTGTTGTTGGGACAAAATCTGTCTGGACACAAATACTGACAGACAGACAGAAATTTTTCTGAGACAGGTTTCTGATCCTCTGATGTATGAAACGTAAAGACATCATTGAAAGAGCAAGTTATGACCCAATGTACAGACAAAACCTCTACCAGTACATCTGTCTGTCTCCCAACTCTGTCTGTCTTGATGTTTGTCTGTTGGTCTGTCTGGCTGTCTATTTTATATGTACCTTTATGTTTTATATGTACTTCCTGTTTGTGTGGACGAATCTGTCTTCCCTTCTGCCTGCCTGTCCATATCTGTGTGTTTCTCAGTGTATCGGTCTGCCTGTCCCTCTGTGGCTCTGTCTCACTCTCTCTCTATTCCGTCTCTCTGTGACATCACTAACATTCTTCATAGACGTGTAATATTATGTGGCAGCTTTATCTTTACACAGTTACTGAATTGTTCCTGTGGAAGGCGTTTCTCCTGAACTGGGTGTGTGTGTATTTTGCAGACCCCGAATGCATTTACAGTGGTCACTGAGCATCATGGAATCCTCCTGCAGGCCGGCAACGATAAAGAAATGCACGACTGGCTCTACGCCTTTAACCCACTGCTGGCTGGGACCATCAGGTAGAACCGCAGTCTACTCTACATCGCAGTGTGTCTGGGTTATCTCTTATTAACAGCTCAACAGTGGGGAAAGTTCAAGTCTATTGTTGGAAAATAGTTATAAAAAGAACTTAATTAAAAAATATACGTATTTCATTTCTTCTTCTTATTATTATTATTATTCCTACCAAACCGGACTATTTTGGAGTGTTTCTCTGACTTTTTATTTTAATACCACTTTTTTAATGCCTAACTGTATAACTGTAAAATAACAGACAGTAGACAGTTATGTGAATGACCTCTAGGTGGTGCTAATGTGCACTTTTCCTATTAGCTATCTTGTTTGTATTCTACACGTTTCAGTGTAAAGCTAAAAAAATGATTCATTTTATGTACATATTTATCCTAAGTAAAGTACTTATTCAACTTTAACTTAAGTACGTAATTAACTCACCTCTACATCTACAGAACTCGGTGGTTTTTTTTTAGTGAGCTTGGAATGCACTACAACATTAGCATTAAAATTAGCATTAATCAGTGAAATAACAGTAAACGAGATTAGCCACAGACACAATTTTTCTCTGAACAAATGACTTCCTGTCCTGCATTAGACCCGATGTGTTCCCTGTCCTCTCCTCCTCAGGTCAAAACTCTCCAGGACGAAATCCGCACAGATGAGGATGTAAAAAAAAAACGCTGACGATCCTCCGTCTGAGGTCGAGCGCAGAATCTCGACGCGCTCCTGTGGTGTAAATACTGGTGTGAAGACAATAATAGCCTGTGCCTGCCTGCGTCCCTCTCTACTGCCCCCTGCCTGTGTGTGTGTGTGTGTGCGCGCGCAAGTGCGTGTGTGTGTGTGTGTGTGTATGAATCTATGAGTGTCTGTGTATGTCATTAGCAAAAGTCCTAAGTACTGTAACTCGCCATAGCCGCGTTAAAAACCGCACTTGTTAGTGATAATTAGGATAAAAATCAGCTCCATACAGAACCGCCTCCGTTTTAAAATGTAAAGAGTTTAGCTGCTGTAAATGCAACACATTGCTGCACATCTGTGTGTGTGTGTGTGTGTGTGTGCGTGTGTTCTTCAGTAGGTTAGATGTGAACCGCTTTTTTCCCTAAGCTTTCCTGGAGACGGTTAAACAAGTTCAGATCAGTGAGAGTTTCCTGGTGTTTTTTCTTTTTTCTTTTTTAGTTACAGAAACAACTTTAACCTGTTAATCTTCTAATATGGAGTTTATACAGATGATCCTAGGAAATGTCATGTAATCCTCAATCCCTTGTCAAATCCATTGAAAAATAATCACTCAATTTTTTTTTATAGGATTTGTAACAAGGACGTTTTCAGAAACCTCAGCAAAATTAAACTTCACAATATAAACCGTTTTCCAGGATTATTATGAAAAAAAGGGGCGGGGTTAAAATAAATAAATATTCAAGTTACTACATTTGGGTGGATATGTGTGAGGAGGGAAAATATGATGGACCAGACAAAAAACTAGAGTCTCTGGGTGACGGCTGTAATAAATAATAATTTACCAAACGATTTTTCACGAAATTTTGTATCAGATTTGATTTCACATTTTACATTATATTTAAGTGAAATCCTCTTAAGATCATCACATTCCAAGGAAACGCCCAAATTTCCAAATTATATCATGAAAACTTTTCCTATTTTGTGATGTTTTAACTTGCAAGTAAACTGATTTAATCAGGATTGACAGGAACAAGCAGTAACAGTCAGGAAACAAGACGCAGCGTTTAACAGGAAATCACTGATTGGAATAAAATGATCAGATGACCAGTGAGTTTCTCCAGATTCTGTTGTTAATGTCATTAATCCTTATGAGCAGGTGTTATCAGGTTATGTCAAACCTGACATTGATTACACAGTACATGGTTTATAGTGTGATATTCATTTTTGCTAAGATTTGGCACAAATCTTTAATGGCTCTCAAAAAAAAAAAGCAAATCCTATTAAAAAAATGAGTGCCAATTTTTTTTTTAAAAAAGGGAATGAGATGGTATTGAAAAAAAAAAATCCTTCACCTAATTATGTTCATGAGATTTAACATTTTAACACATTTCTCAATAAGAGGAATTTTATATCATTCATATTAATTACATGTTAAATGTTTAATTTATTGAGCCTCATGTGTTTATAACATTATGACATTATTTATTTACCTTTTCACGTTGCACTTTGGATCTTTTTATGGAGCTTGATGTTCTTTATTTGATCGCCTTATGTTTTGCATTAATATGTTAAATTTGCACAAATGTGAAATGTAGACCTTTGGTGTTTCTTGATGTTTTAGTTTTAATTTTAATCACTAAAATCGCCTAAAGGTTAGCATTAGTTATGAGTGTTTAATGGACACAGAGATAAAGTGTGTGTATTTCAGAGCACCTAAGAACAAAGATGGTAAAGATGGTATATTTATTGAATAGTATATACAGTACAATATTATGGCTGCTTATAAATCTGCTATTTCAGATCCTTAAATCAGAAATGTTAAAAAAAAAAGTTTAAAAATCCCCTTGCTGAAATTTTTGTCAAAGATTTTTGTCTCAAGATTGGATTTAAAAAAATTTTGTAATATGTGTAATATATTTGTGTAATGGTAGCTTAATGGAATTTATCATTCCTAATGGCTCCTTATCTAACTTTTATCTTAATTTTAATTCTAACCACAAAGAAGGAGCTCATGTTGGATTCTGGAGATATTTTAGCTTAAATTACAATAAATAAATAAATAAAAATTGCTAATGGAAGCCTTAGGAATCTGATGGAGACCTTTAAGCCGATTCCCGTTACGTAACACAAACCAACAGAGACTTTCCAAATGGACTTACATTAATTTCAGCAGGGTTTAAAGTGAAAATAGATGAATTTGGCCTTATTGTAAAGATTACAGTGTAAAAATGATTACAAATATGAACTTGTTTTAATTAACGTTATTGTGTAGTAGCTACACCTCAGAGACGTCCTAGCGCAGGAAGTCGTTTATTGATGAAGTAAAACCTGCTCGTGTCGCGTTGGTGTTGGTGAGAAATGATCAGCCAGTCTTTCTCCGTCACCTCAGATTCATCTTTGTGATTTATAACAGAGCCGGTCCTGAAGCATCATATCCACCGTTTTTGTTTAAATTATACTAAGTGTAGTAGTAACTTCATCTAAGGATGTATAGGATTTCCTCACCCTGTGTGTGCTACAGTAGCTAGCTCTGTGAACAGGCTAATCATGAGCTAGCGTTGTTACAGGCAAGCTAAAACCCGGACCTAGCTTGAACGAACTCAAATCTGTGAATCAGTAAAGTCACCGATGTTTCTTTATTTAATAATTATATGCTGATAAAATGATCAGTGCTAGGAGTTAGCATGAAATCTGTCTTGTGAGTCTGACTAGCATGCTAAATTAAGCAGTACTGTAAGCTAGCTAAAGAAGAACACCAGCACCAGCTCTCTTATGATTAGATATTTCATGTGCTTGTGCATGTATGCTCAAAACATTAGCTAGATAATCAGGTAAGCTAGCTTGTTAGTTTAATCAATCCAATAATGAATTTCTGCACATAGCTAACTGACTGAAACAGCACTAGCGAATGACTAGCTAACATGCTCGACTAGCATGCTAGTTTCGGGGAGGTTTTTGTTAAGTTTTTTTGCTCTTTTTGTCTTTTTTTTTATTTTTAATTAAGTGACTGTTCATGAATGTATCATGGACTCAGACTGTAGCACTTATTAGATTTTTAGAATTTAGATTTTTGAATGAATAATGTTTTCTGTTGTCCGTCACCAAGGTGGGTTTCAAGTCTTTAACTTGCTCTGTTATAAATAAATAAATAAATAAATAAATGTTTTAAAATTGTGCCTTGGGCCAGCCAACCCACAGTGCACAATCAATCAATCAATCAATCAATCAATCAATAAACACGTGCAGGTTTTCAATTGATAATTGAAATGTTTGTGATGCTGCTATTAGGACTCTATAATGTGTTCCTCAGTCAACTTCAGCATTATTATTATTATTATTATTATTATCAGTTATAAAATAACTCCAGTGAACAGTGATGTGAGTGAAGGCTTCCCAGGTTTGGAGGATCCCCCCCCCCCGCGATGCGTTCTCGGTGCTCAGAATTCTGTTCGTCCCTTTCCCGTCTCTCTGCTAATATGTGACAGCATGCTGTATATAATTACTCACACGCCTACAGTATATCAGTAGCATTTACACTATAATACTAGTTGTACACTTTTGTTAAAAAAAAATCAAGAGCCTCCTCGAACCTTCTCCGCAGCGCATCTCCTGTAGCCGCTTCTCGCGTTCATGCTGTGTATATAAACCCCAACCGGCACACAGGTGTAACCTCTTTGTACCCTTAATAGATAAGCCGTAGTGTACTTAGTGCTCAAAAAGTGTTGGACTCATGTCTTCGAATGTCTGTGGACACTTAACACTTTGTTGGACGTGAAATAAATGTGCAACACGCCGTCCCTCGTGTGTGTCTCCTTCTTTTTTGCACCATGTCTTATTACTGTGTTCACTGAAGTGCCAGATGTTTTCATTCACAAGGATGAACTTGAAGTGCAAAGATGTAAGTGTAAGACATGTTTAGATTCAATCATGAAGGGTTCATTGAGTCTTTGTGTTTCCTTTATGCTTTGCTTTGGAGCACCAACATCTACAAAAAAGTGAGCAAAATGTTAAAAGGGTAAATAAAGAGTTTAGTGATTACACTGGTGTTAACTTGTGTTAAGAAATGAATGGTTTATATTTAGTTTTTTAACTATACTCTTATAAAGCACAGACGATACAGTATGTCGGCGTGCATATACAGATTTATAACAAATATTCCCCAAATTATAATGTTATATAGTGCATCAGAATGAAGAATAAAACTGAATTGAATTTTAAAGATATATTTTTAGGATCTGAAAATGATCGAGCAAGCTGCTCAGGAACCGGATCTTATCTGCAAACTGAGCTCATTAGTGTGGAAGATGAAATTCTGAGCCTTCTCGATCCTAAAATGTATAAATGCTCCATCATGTTGTCCTGCCTGAGGTCAGCGTGCTTCTCCTCTTTCCATTCAGCCTACACGCCGTCCCAGAGTCTCAGGTATCATTATTTGTTGAAGCGAGGGATGGATGGAGGGATGACGGAGGGAAGGGGGGTGTGGTGTTAGAGTGTGACAGTGAGTAAGCCGAGCTCTACATGCCGCGTCCACTACGCTCTGAGTTGGTCCAGCGTCGACATGGTCCACAAAGCGATCCAGGCGGCACGTGAGGGCGATCTGGAGGCTCTCAGGGTCATGTGGGCGTCTGGGGGTCTCACGCCGGGCGTCGCTGATGATCAGGGGGCCACGCCGGTGCATCACGCTGCGCGCGCGGGCCGGATGGAGTGCCTGCGCTTCCTGGTGAGGGAGATGAACTTCAAAGGAAACGCACGTGCCAGAAACGGAGCCACGGCCGCTCATGACGCCGCCGCCACCGGGCACGTGCTGGAGCTGCAGTGGCTGCTGGGATACGGAGAGTGCAGTCTGGAGGTGAGGAACATAGACAGGCTGTGTTTATTAAAGGCATAAAGTGAGGATATGAGGAGGAATCTGTGGTTCTACAGCCTGTACTGGATGACTGTAGGTGCTGGGGTTAGACATCATTTTGATTAATTATGGCCAATTAATGCGCAGTATGAAGAGACACAGTGCCATTTTTTATTTTCTTAATCTGTCACATTATCTAAGTGTGTTGCCTTACAAACAAACAAACAAATAAACAAACATTTACAGTATTTAGTATAAATTATTTGAATTATTTTTCCTAGTGTTATTAAAGTAATAGCAATAAACATACTGTATCGATGGACCGAATATGATAAGCAAAAAATATATAATAATAATAATAATCATCATAAAATAATGTCTTCCATAAATGAATGTATTTAGTAATGATCAAAAGCATGCAATTTATTGGGTTTTTTGTCTGCTTGTGTGTGTGTGTGTGTGTGTGTGAGAGAGAGAAAGAGTTTTGCTAACATTGTGCTGACCAGATGATGTCGCCAGAAAAATAGGAATAATTGAATTTTTTTACCTTGTGAGGACATTTTGCATGAAAATAAACATTATATAATTTTATCACAAAAATAAACAAAAAAAAAAATAACAGAACATTGCAGCTTTTTTTTAAACCTTAATTATTAATTATTGGTTACCGAGGTTGGTCTTTGACTTTTATTAGATTCAGATGTAACATTGATTATCTGCATTAAGTAAAGATGACAAACTAAATTGCTTCTAAGCATATTTATAAAATGTGTGTGTGTGTGTGTGTGTGTGTGTGTGTAGGATCAGGATGCTGAAGGAGCCACAGCTCTCCATTTAGCGGCCCGGTTCGGTCGTGCAGATGTTGTGCAGTGCCTCCTGACTGCAGGGGGCAGCACTGAGCTCCAAACCCACTGTGGGGCGCTCCCTGTCCACTACGCTGCTGCAAGCGGAAACCTCACCTGTGTCAAACTGCTCATGTCCCACTCACCACAGTAAACACACACACACACACACACACACACACACACGTAAACGTCCTACAGTCCTACAACTGCTTATGCATCTGACACTTATTCAGCTGTGAGTCAGGTTTCATACAGAGAGGGAGAGAGAGAGAGAGAGAGAGAGAGAGAGAGAGAGAGAGGGAGAGAGAGAGGAAGAGATGCAGCAGGTGTGGTTGGAGCTCTGAAGCTGCTCATTAGTAATGGAATGGAGGTGGAGGTTCGTGGGTTGGGGGGGAAGCATATGCCTAACGCATGCTCATGGATCAGCAGTCAATAATTCATCAGGCGCTTCTTATCCACCATATGTTCATCCTCCTCCTCCTCTCACACACACACACACACACACACACACACACACACGGCCTTATTTACCCCTCAATCCCTCTGGAGTCATCAGTCATGTTTATATTCCACAGCGCTGCTGAACTCTGAATTCTGATTGGTTTGATTTGAATTGATTAGTTCTCTATAACATCAGCTCTGCCAGTAGTGCAGCTGCAAATCACAGGTTTATGCTACAATCATAGTTATTTTGTTACATCCTTATGAATGAAATTCGACCTCATAACCTCTGCCAGTTACTCTGTACATTCTCGGTTCGTTGGTTATAAACGTGATCTCAAGCGAGCAAATGATCATGATTCTGGGGATGGATGAAAACACACCCGAAGATCTCAGTCACAGCACGTAATTACATCTCCACGACGTTCCCCGCAGGACTGTGGACCATCAGATGCACACCGGAGCCACGCCCCTTTACCTGGCCTGTCAAGAGGGGCATCTGCACGTGTTGGAGTATCTGGTGAAGGACTGCGGTGCAAACGTCCATCTGCAGGCCCGAGACGGGATGAGCATCCTGCATGCCGCCGCCCACATGGGCCACCACGCTCTGGTGGTCTGGCTGGTGAGTGAGTGTGTGGATTCTTCTTAGAGCGTTTTCACATTTAGGCCCTAGGACCGTTTCCCCTAGAACACTTCACCCCAAAGTCTGGTTTATTTTGATCAGTAAGAACACAATCGTTCCACGTTCTCGAACCGTTCTGAGGTCTCGAGAACGATACAGTGTACCTGGTCGTTGATCGGATCAAATATAGAAACAATCTTCCCTGAGAACGGTCTCACATTCTCGTACCTTAAACCTTCTGTTAAAGCGATTTTGTTTGCGCTCCTCAGACGTCGTTCACAGACGTGGACTTGTCCTGCCAGGATGTGAACGGAGCCACTGCTCTGCACTTCGCTGCCAGTGAGGGACACCATCGCATCCTCCAGCGCCTCCTGCATACGGACGCCAAAATCCTGCGAGACTGCTGGGGCGGGACACCGCTGCACGACGCCGCCGAGAACGGAGAACTCGAGGTTCTAAAAGCCTTAATACTTAAACGCTTAAGTTACTTTTACATGAAATGTGTTAGACATCAAGACGTCTCGAACATTTAGCTGTTATTCGTATGAAGAAAGCTGTAATGCCTAATCCCGCCCCTCACCTTGATCAGAATCTTTTACATGAGTTCCTCAGTCCTAATAACATATTTAATGTTATATAATAAATGCAGTAGGGAACGTATACCCAGTGTGTTGTAACTGAAGATGTATTACTGTGTATTTTTCCATAGTTTAGTTTTTACACATTTAATGAACATTAACATATAAATTAATCCGAGTCACTGACAAACAATATAAACATAATGGAATATTTTATCCAACACTCGATGAGATTCGAACCCACAACCCTGCCGTGCTGTAAACAGTGATATAGTAATAGTGTAGAAATCCAAATATTATTAAAACTGCAAACTTACATTTACTACTCCTGCAGTGTTGTCGGCTCCTGATGGAGCATCACGTCAGTCCGCTGGAGAAGGACGTGGACGGATTCAGTGCAGTGGACCTGGCGGAATATAACGGGCACCGTGACTGCGCCGCTCTCCTCCGATCATACACTCAGGTGGGTTCAGAACCAGAACCCAAATGTAACACTCAGCTCACAACTTTATACCAGTATACATTATTATATAACTCTCTCACTTCAGTGACTCAGCAGCGCCACCTGCTGAACAAACACAGTGTGTCCTACAGTGTGTGACACACTGTACTGTACGGGAACTCTTACAGTAAGGTTCCTTTAATCAGCATGAGTTACCATAAACAACCTGTGACCAGAAGGAACATTAAGAAATCAAAGTACCAAAATGTCAACATCCAGCACCTTCATTTACATTTACATTTAGGCATTTGGCAGACGCTCTTATCCAGAGCGACTTACAAAAAGTGCTTTAATGTTTACATCATTGGATACATACTTACACTGGGTTAACTAGGTTAATAACTTAGTAATAACCTTCATGATCATCATAGGAAACTAGCTAACACATTTTATCATTTTAAAGGAATTCAGGAAAGTGTGCTTTTAATGCTAATTTATCTCGGCTTATGTTCGGTCATGTGTTAGATCAGAGTGTTACCCCTGAACTAAAATCATGTTTATTCTATTGCCTACTTTGTGCTGGGAAAGAAAAAAAATTAATAATAATACAAATAAATAAATAATTTATATATATATATATATATATATATATATATATATATATATATATATATATAGTTACTCTATACTGCATAATCCTGAGCCCTATGTATGTTTATTACAAAGCAAATTATGTGAAAATGCTCTAAGTTTTAATGTTTAAGAGCTACACTCAGAGTCGTAACTGACCAAAGTCTAAAACTTTACACTGGGACATTTGCATGTATTTCGCTTGTTTATTAGACTTTTAATGAGAATATATTAATTTATGTTTTAATGAACTGAATGATCAGTCTTGTATTTATTAGTCTGGTAACTAGTAACTGATTAGTAACCACTAATGACTAATGAGTTAAGGAATTGTTCACTAATACAGTATAGCAGAATGGGTCGGGTGTAGAGTCGGGTTACGGTCTGTACAGTGAGCTGTGACCATAAGTGAACATGCTGCTGTTTTCTATTCTGTAATTTTTTCATTATTATAAAGCTGTATGTTTAGATAGATAGATAGATAGATAGATAGATAGATAGATAGATAGATAGATAGATAGATAGATCATTTTATCATCATTGCAAAGGATACAACAAAATTATGCATCACTTCTAATGGTGCATAGACTAGATTAAAACAGAATAAAAATAAGAATAAATAAAAAGCTGTATAAGTAGTAAACTACATGATCAGAGTGCTGTACAGCCGAGATATAAAAGAAGCGAGTTTCAGTGTTTGTACGTTCTCCTTTTGCTTTATTGACAGTAGTAGACGTTTGTGTAAAACCTGATGATGGATGTTAGATCAAATCCATCAGAGTGTCATTTGATCACATTCACATGTGGGAAGAGAAAGACCTTGTTAACATGGATAATGTTACAGTTGTATTTGTTGTGCTGTATCTGTCTTAAAACATCATCATTATCTGATGGTTGAATGCAGTGACCTACTCTAGCAAGGGGAAGATGCATTGCTGAGAAGCTTGTAGTCTAAAGACACACACACATTTACACAATATGGGCTTTAAGGATCTGTCCAAAGTGCATGTCTTTGGATTGCTGGAGGACAACAGAGTACCCGGAGGAAGCGCATCAAGCATGGGGCGAGCATCTAAACTTCACACACACAGACTGAAGATGAGATTCACACCCCTAAACCCGCAGTGGTGTATCCACTAACCACTGAGCTGCTGTACCACCTAAAGAGTCAACAGCGACATAGAAATGGTGTAGAAACCCAAAGATGTTTTCATTTGACATGTTCAGAAGAATTCTATTTATTTTTAGTTTAGTTTATTTGTCAGTTAAATAAAATCATCTGCTTGCAGTTCATGCCTCTGATACTGCCAGATTTTTCATGAGTACAAGCATGTTCATGAGACATTCCTAATTCCTACCCAATACCTGCCACTTGGTGCAGTGCTGATCCCAAGCACAGATAAATTCAAAGGGATGGGGCCAGGAAGGGCAACTGGGATAAAAACCTGTGCCAAGGTGTGTGCAGATCAGATGGTCCGGCTTTGAGTCCCAGCTCCACCAGGTTGCTGCTTTTGGGCACTTGAGCAACCTGCTCCGAGGGTGCCGTATAATGGCTGACTTTGCGCTCTGACCTCAGCCCACTAACAAAGCTGGAATATACAAGGAATTATGAATTTAACTGTGCAGTAATGTATACTGAATGTGACAAATAAAGGCTGAACTGGAAAAAAAAAGAACCTGATCATCCTGTGTAATTATCCAGTCTATTGCACATACTGCTGATATAAATCCTGAACAGGGTCATGTGGAGCAACTGCGTGAAAATAGAGTGAAAAACTAGCTACCATCACTCCTGGCCTGTCACCATAACAGCGAAACACATTAAAAGTAGATAATGTTTAACGATTAGGACCGACGGAACAGTTAGTGCTCTGTCTATCTGGTGCATATCAGCTATCATCTCTCCTTCTCCGGACCTGGAGAGAAGAAGTGTCATTTGAGCTTCTCTGCATCATGTTTCAGAGCCTCAAACACATGCCAGATTGGCATTCGTGCTTCAGAGCAATCCATCAGGATAATGATGGTTAGCTGTATCGTGACCTCTAGTTTATATTGTGATTTGGTTCTTGTTTATGTGAGCACAGGCTTTGGTGCTACTCTTTTGTGTGTTCTGGGCAGGCTTTGAAGGATACAGTATACACCTGAGCATTATCTGAGAGAGTTCATCAGACAAACACCACTTGCTCTTGGGGCCAATGTTCAAATGTACCTGGATTTAAGACAGCCTTTAAGACATTTTACATGGACAGTATTGAAAAAGTGGAACAGCTCTTGTAGTATATGTAGTAATTGGGGTTTGGATGAATCCTGAATTTCTTGCTAGAACCAGTGACATGATGAATCTCATTGACCCCTCACAACATAGACAGACAGATCACCCACTGACAGCAGAACCCTCAGGACCACTGGGGTTCATCATGTGCCCGATGAACACCTCACGAAACCGTACCTGTCTACCTGCCCTACTGTGGTGTGAATCATAAGTAAGAGGAATAAGATCCTGCAATACCTACCTTGGACTGAAAAGGCCTTATATCAACTTATATCATACCAACCTCCATATTGTTTCTTTTCTTTTTTCATTTTCATGGCGAAGTATGTTGAAGGTCTTGGGTTAAATTGGACCAAATACAACTAGTGATATTAGCCAGTTCTATGTCTTACTGATGTTTCTGCAAGTCATAAAACTAGTTATTTGTCCCCTCATGTAATGGTATCTGTGCTCCTCAAGGTGACCTTGTCGTTCTTTTTCCCCAATTGTACATCCACAGACTAAATATTCTAACTTTCTCTTATGTAGTATTCTTACATATGTTCACCCTTGCACTGATGATCATGGACTGTCAGTAACCAATCATGTCCAACCTGCTCCATGTGGCTGAACCTCAAGGTAATGTCTAATAGCTGGTGTCATTTAAGGTGATACACAAGGTGGACAAGGTCCTGATTGATAATTCCTGCCTACATCTTTAAGGCTACATCAAGTAACATCTACTGATAGACTCTGGTCTCATATACCATTGGGTTTCTGGTAGATAGAACATGGCCAGTTTTTCTAAACTTGCCTATCAAACTGGTTCTCAAACTTCCCAACAGCAGAACTTGGGTTTCCTTCTAATACCAATTACAACACTGAATAGTGGTTAATCAGATGTTTAAGGCTCTGGGTCACTGATCAGAAGGTTGGGGTTTCAAGCCACTGTTGAGCCCCTGATCAAGGTGCTTTACTCTTACTACTTGGGGGTGATGTATCACTCCAGCTTGCTAACTGCAAAATGCAAAGAAAATAATTTCTCTGTGCTATAAAGGTTATGTAAAAGGTTTAACATTATCTCAGATTCATTGGTAAATGTTGTCTTTGTTCTAGACGGCATTCCCCAAGTTTACAGGCTTTTCTTCACTGCTTTATACAGTATGTTCAAACATAGAGAGTAAGCATAGAAACACTTATGAAGGTTGTCCACAGAGACAACCTTCAGAGATGTCCAGGTCCACAGAGATGTCCACAGAGATGTCCAGGTTCAAGTGTTGGTTTGGGGTTAGTTGGTTTCCTCAAAATTAAAATCTGTGTTCCAACATCTCATTCTAGGGCTTTGTTTGAAGTACCAGTAGCTTGGTGCTTTGATCTTTTTCTCGATGGTGATTGTAGATTTCAGAGGTGTGTGTTTTTCCCACAACACAATGGTGAAAAGGATGCAAGCTTGTAAACTCGCAACATTGAGGTCGTCTTTACATAAACCTCACAAACATTGCCTTTGTACTGTGCGATGTATCCCAAAGCCTTAAGGCATGATTATACTAAAAATATAAGGATATAAGAAATGTGTTTTTATTTTACTTTGCATTTAATCCTTTTCAAGTATATTGATTAGTTTTATTGAACACACCTTTTACTAGTTTTTCTATCTCATATCGTTATCATGATATTTCTTAAATATACATTTACTGTAGGTGCGGATCCATAGCAGACTACACACGCATTCGGTTACACTATAAACGTTGGTTGTGAATGTTGTAGGTTAGGTTTTCATCTCCCTTTGTGCTTGCGGTTGCGTTGTGTACATACAGTGCTGTACATCCTATACATGGTCATCATTGAGAAATGGCAGGACACTCAACCCCACACAGTTAATTATTCAATAACACCTAGCTACCAAGACCTCCTGATAATAGGGCAGAGATACTTAGACGTTCAGACACTATTGTGATAATCAGGACATCACAGATCCGAGCTCTACACACTTCCCTCTGCTCCACCCTGGAGTCGGTCGCTTCTCTGCCTGCCATTAGGTGTCACGGTAAGTTAGAACTGTACGCTATATTTATATCATATTTACATTCAATATTTTTGCACGATTTTTAACCATTTTATTGCTCGTCTCTTAAATTAATTGTATATGCGTTATAAGGTTTTGAATTAAATTATTATAAACAATAGTGTGTAAATATTGTACATCTGTAAAAAAAAACTGTATAAAGCTTTTCAGGTGTTATTATGACTTTCACATTTGGGTATTTAAGAATTTTAGAACGTACAGTAGGAATTAAATCATTAACGTTTGCATGGCGTATATAATTAGCTCACTAACTCGGCTTTAAATTAGTTTCTTGTCCTTATTCTGTAGCATTTATATGCAGGGATTATAAAGTATACATAAAAAGATTTTTAAAAAGAGTTTCTTTGAAAACCATTGTTAAAGTTGTCTGTCCACAAATGTTAGTTTTTGTTATTATTTTGAGTTTTTATTATTTTCTGAATACACATTTATAGAAATGCTATAAATTATATGTGATCGTAAGCAACTGCAATATTTTTGGGAAAAACTTATAAGGAAAAACAAGTCGTAAACATAACTATAGTATGAAAGTACTAAAATAGTGTACTTAGAGCCGTACTAGTTTTAAAGCACACTCTTTATTAGCATAGTGGTTGACTCTTTGCAGCATGAGAAGGTGTATCTCTCTGAGAGCATTAGATTAAAGATAGTATAACACATTAAGATCCTTTAATCACTGCAGGTCCAATGTAACACGATTCTTCCTATTCACTGGAAACCTGAGCTTTTCATTTCTGTAGGCTGCCTACATTCAGTGCACTACTGGGATAAAGGCAGGATATGTTTCACTTAGATTTCCTGTTTCTTATATCTTTATCTGTTTCACAGACTTGACTTCGTCTTGTAATTCCGCTGGACTTGATCTTGGGACGTTTGTCCTTTGGCATTCACGGGGTGTAAGAGTTTAGGTAAATCAGTTTCACCGCAGCAGACTGTGATTTAATTACCTTCGATCCATAAATCATGGTCTGCATTAGAGTCAGGACTCTGTGAAGTGTTCAGTAAGACTTTACTGTTCTTTATTCCTTGCTTTTACACTCATTAGACATGTTTTTCCCAGATAACTTAGAAATTTACCCTAAATATTACAGTAGTAGAAATACCACATGGGTTTTCCTTTCAATTTCAATTCAATTCAATTCAATTTTATTTGTATAGCGCTTTTAACAATTGTCATTGCCATTGACAGTGGCAAGGAAAAACTCCCTGAGATGGTAATAGGAAGAAACCTTGAGAGGAACCAGACTCAATAGGGAACCCATCCTCATCTGGGTGATAACAGATAGCAGGAATTGATCTGCACTCATACTGTGTGTTACAGTTGATGTTAATTGATGTTAATATGGAGTCCAGGTAGTTATTGGAGACTCAGGTAGACTTTAGGAAGACTTTGTAGGAAATTCCAGTCCTGAACTATCGAGTCCTCAGAGAAACAGCTGTCTTTTTTTAAACTTCTTTTATTTTATAAATAGACTATTAATATAAATATTAAATAAAGTAAAATAAAATATATATTATAAATATTAATAAATAAATCAATTAATACAAGGTAATATAGTCAGGATTTAAATAGCGCTTAATATTTAATGTCATAAAAGAACTGAGTATGACATTTCACAATAAGAACAAACAAACAAACAGGTACTAATATTGACCAAGGTACTAGGTACGGTGTGTTTTATATATAAAAAATATATATATTAAGCATTCGCTTGCTTCACTATGGTATGTTCCACAGCTTTATGAATCGGAGGACCATCTCCTTCCTCCGGAGATCATCCTGATAGAAGAGGAAAGGACAACATTTGGGACAGAGGGTCATCACCCAAACATTCCTGAGCAGTCCAGTGAGCAACGTCTTAAGACTGGTATGAATAACAGCAAGGTAATAAACACAAGAGTCACATATATTTATGGTTTATCATATTTGCAAGATGTCTTACACTCACACAACTGGCATTCTCTTAATTCCTGGGTTTGTGCTGTGTTCCTAGCAGCCAGTAAAGGAGGTTTCTCCTCAGCCTCGTCTCAATCCATCAAGCCAAGATTTTTCGTCCTCTCAATCTTCTAGGAATGGAATGGGCTCCATTCAACACGTCCAAGTGGCATCAGCAGGTCATTTAAGCTTTAAAAAAAAAATTTGTGACAAATTAATTGTCACTTCCAGTCAGGATAGGGCCAGTAGGTGCACCCCTGACCAACACACCCATATGTGGTTCTATTCCAAACAGTTACCACAAAGATGGAAACACATAATTATATTGGATTCTGATTCCTCATGTTTGTGCATGCAGTGGTGTCCACCATAAAAAAGTGTCTGGAGGAAAGCGGGGCACCGGTCCCTCAGACGAAGTCTGTGAGGTCCTGGAGACATGCAGGAATGACAGCAGTCTTCACTGGACGTGTGGTAAGTCTGTTTGTTAACTGCTGTTTTGCGAATGGAATGCTGTAGGGTAAAAAGTATTCCATTTCCTTCGATTATATTGGACCCATTAAGACATGCGTTGGAGCCATAAGGTGAATGTGGCTATGAGTAAATTCAGTTAAATTCAATTCAGTTCTATTTGTATAGCGCTTTTAACAATTGTCATTGTCGCAAAGCAGCGTTACACAAAATTAAAAGAGTTATGAAAGTTGTATGAAATGTAAATGTGTATGAATCAAAATGATAAGATTGTCCCTGATGAGCAAGCCGAGGACGAAAGCGACAGTGGCAAGGAAAAACCTCCTGAGAATAGGGAACCCATCCTCATTTGGGTGATAACAGGATTGACCCCCCAAACACACACCCACATAACTCCCGCTCACTCCCAGCTATGCGACTTTTCCATCCAGGTGACAACTACCTCCAGGGAGTGAGAGACTATTACGTGCTTCCTTCAGGACACATGACCTCAATTGAACTCAGAGATTAAGGTGTTGGACTACTGATAAGAAGGTCTCAGAAAGTTGCCACTGTTGGTCCCTTGAGGCCCTCAATTGCTCATACAATGGGATTAAAAAGGAAGTCGCTCTGGATAAATGTTGTAAATGTTAAGTGCTATCCGCACCTTACACTCATGATTCGCTAATGTCCACCACTGAATTTAGCTTTCCTTTTGCACAATTAGAATCTCCTGTGGTTTCTTTTAAGATCTCTTGAAACACAAAGAAAAATGTCACCACGACCCTGAATGCTGAAATACTATTGGCTGACTTTGTAAGACACCCAGAATAATTTGGTTATCACTCTAAATCAACAATTAATCAACTAGTGGTTAACTGGTTGTCAAGCATTGTACTACACATTCACATGCATGGGCTTATAAAAAACAAAAATATGCCTTGGCTGATCAAGTACAAATGAAACAAACGTTTTATGGTAAATAGTTTTAATTATTGCCTTTTTTATTGTAGAAAGGTGAAAATGAAATGATTGCACTCCCAGATGAGGAGGTGACTCTTGCTGATATAG
This sequence comes from Clarias gariepinus, assembly GCF_024256425.1. Lineage (NCBI taxonomy): Eukaryota > Metazoa > Chordata > Actinopteri > Siluriformes > Clariidae > Clarias > Clarias gariepinus. Next base: position 1,806,206 of record NC_071110.1, read on the forward strand.
ACTCGTTAGTTCCTACACATGATGAACACGGGAGCCCCATTGCAGAATGGAAGAGGCAAGTTATGGTGCGTAAACTTCAAGCAAGGCTCCAGGATGATGAAGACGAGTGGAGAAAGGTAGGCATCATTTCTAGTTTTCCTGCGGCCCCAAAGTCCATCAGGAACCCTTTTTTTCAACTGCTTGCAGGCCTCAGACAAATGTACCCAAATTAATAAATTAAATAAATAAAGTTATTACTCAGAATCTCTGATAGATAGTCATTTCTATTCTCTTATTCTTGCCAGGATGACAAAGCCATGGATGGCTGGAGGTACTCCAAGGTTCGCAATGCTATTTTGGGCCCCTTCGGTGAGTTGCTTACAGAGGACGACCTGGAATACTTAGAAGGGCAGATTGAGACGGTTTCCCTCCAGAAAAAGTGTCAGGCATACGAGTTGGAGTTAACACGTCTGGTCGAGCAACTCCAGACTCTCTTGCCTGCTCCAATTGTCAACATCACCATTAACACTCAATTCCAGCAGAAGGCGGAGGTGGTGGACACTCTTACACTTCCCGTCTGGTGCAGCCGTATCTCAGGCATAGTGAAGAGCATGACTCTGCTTCTGAGCAGCTTGTCAGAGAAAAATGTAGAGGATGGCATTTCCAAAATGCCCAACAAAGAACTGGCATCAGTGTTCTCAACTCAGCCAGAAAGGCATAAGGGCAAGCGAGAGAAGGTTGAAATGGAGATCCAGTTGTCAGGAGTTTCTGTAAGGAATCTGAGGTCAACTTTTGAAGGTCAAATTGAGAACATCTATCCATTTTCAGAAATGTCTAATCACCAGCAGAATGCATCCAATCCCTCACAAACAGAGGTTTTCCTCAATCAAGACAATAATCTTGGTAACTTAAGTTGCAAACATACCAATAGCAAGGAACCAGCTACTGTTCTAGAAACCACCAGCTTGCGCAAAGAGCGAATCGTTGTCTTATTCTTGGGTCATTGGAAAAAGTCTGCCTATGCAATCTCAATGAGAGCTAAAATGAAACAAGATCAGAGATCAGCTGAGACTTACATACGAGGTCACAAACTGCCATCTCCAGTCCCTCAGTCAACCGGCTGCTCCTTGTATCATCTTTACAGACAACGGACAGCTATAGACAAAATGGTTCACAACTGGAGGGCAATCAGCTCAGGGGTTCCCTCACGCCAGATCCGGAACCTTCAGAAAAAGACAGTCACTTATTCTCCTGAGCACTTCCTCCCCCGAGTAGACGGTGCACCCATTCCTTATGAAAGCTTGACCCTTGATTTGTTCATGCTGGGGTACTTCCACATCCTGGAGCAGGACCTGCCAGCTGATGAGCGCAAAATGAGACATCTGCTCTGCTTTGAAGTATTCGACCATGTAGGGAACTACCCATGGGAAACAGTTAGAGATTTCCATCGGGCTGTCCTGAAAGACATAGAGGATGGAAAACGGCAATGGAAAGATGGCTTCCAAGACATCAAGGCCCGTTTCTTTGAGTGTAAAACAAACGGTGGGGCCAACAGATCTTCAAAGGACTCTGAGCGTAGGACGGTCCCTAGAGTCATGGTTGAGCATGTTGCACAAGATGAAGGAAAACAACAGGCAGATGGGAACACAGACTGGTCATGTTTTACAAATGATGAAATCTGCAAATACATCGACCGCAGTTTTGTTTTCTGGAAAGAGAAAGAAGCTGAGTTGTTTGACTTTGAACATTAAGGCTTGGTTTGACTTGTTTCTAATTAATAATTAGTTTCTAAATTGCAGACAAACTGTATTTGTTGCTGTTTGTGATTAGACTTGTATTAAGATAGTAATAAGGTAAACCTTAGCTCAAAGTCCTTGAAGTTATGTAAATGTCTCATGTAATGGCACATGTCTTTTACACCAGAGTTTTGGGCATGGATTGCAGAACACTTGATGCCAAAATCTGGTCTATTTGTTGTGGTTTAAACATGCTGTATCATGCCTGGGCACGGATAAGCATAACCTGCTCAAGATCAATTGAAAATATGCTCTCAAGCACAGTATGGTTTAGTCAAGCATGCTTTGAATTTAAAAGCTAACTGTGGACCGCTGATTAGAATACATTAATGTTGTTGGTCTTCCCTGAAATCTCCATCCTTAAAATCCACAGTAATAGCTGCTAAAGTTTGACAGCAGGCATGAGGGATGTTCTCGACATTGTGTCCAAAATATCAATAATTTTAGGTATAATGCAAAGGCAGACATCCTTGTACTTTTATTCTATCTGTTTTTATTAACAGATTGCAAACCAACTTGGTGCATACTGCCACCTGCTGTATTGGAGTTGCAGGTGCACTCGAGTACGGAACAATATTACCACATGTAATATACATATGAATGCTGGCCAGTGGGGGACAATTGTAGCTTAGGACAGTTCAAAGCAATCATGCCTAGTGTATAAGCACTGTAAATGTTGTTTTTTTATACTGGTGCAAAGTACTACAGTTTTCAAACCATAACCTAAAAAACAGCCTTTTTCAAGTCTTCCATTGTTAAGGGCTTATTGAGTATTTAAAGCCTTTAGAGATCCTAAAGACAGGAACCTGAAAATTTAAAGCATTTTATGCAACGTGACACATTTCCAAATGAAATAACATATTTGGATCAGTTTTAATATATGTCAATTATGCAAAATCTGACCAAGAACATGATCTTACAAGGTAAAGGTCAGCTTTGATTTCAGATTGTATTTAAGGAGTAAGGAGAGAGGAGGCTTTGATAAATATTAATTAACTTTGTAATCACACTGTGTCCTGTTTGTCTAAGACCAGTGATAGATGATACCGTGCAATGGGTCAACAGTAAGTGACACTGAGTCAAAGTGATGTTTCAGTAAACACGAATGTCTCATTTGGAGTACATTTAATGTCGACGCATCTGTCCTGACATCCTGTTATTGCAACCTCACAAGATACATAGATGAGATAACAAAGTAATATTAAATAAATGTAATAAATAAATACAATTTTCATTTATATCATACAAATAGTTCAAATGATTTCCTGGAAAAGAATGCGAGTGAAACATCACAAAAGTTTGTCTAATGTAATAATTTTTATATCAATTTTAATTTTAATATTATTTATTTTAATAATAAACATACATTTGTTTCAAAATATATAAATTGTTACAAATTCACTATTGGTTGGATCAGTTGTGCATTTAGATATATGGAGTTTATTATACAAGTAAAAAAAAAAAATACAGTATACTCATAGACTTATCAGAAACTGCAGCTCCACATTGTGGCCAGAATTATGAAGCACAATCTAATTACTGCTGGAATGTAAAGGCCTGGCTTCACTGATTTGTTACCATCATATATTTTTACAGTAATATAAAGTGGAGCAAAAAAGTATTTATTCAGCCACCAATTGTGCAAGTTCTCCCACTTAAAAAGATGAGAGAGGCCTGTAATTTTCATCATAGGTATACCTCAACTATAAGAGACAAAATGAGAAAAAAAATCCAAAAAATCACATTATAGAAATTGGCAAATTCCTCTGTAAAACAAGTATTTCGTCACCTACAAACAAGCAAGATTTCTGACTTAGACATACAAGACCACTGATAATCTCCCTCGATCTGGGGCTTCATGCAAGATCTCACCCCGTGAGGTAAAAATGATAGTGAATAAAGAGAGCTGGGACCAAAGTAACAAAGGCTGCGGCGCCATGGACTCAAATCCTGCAGTGCCAGACGTGTCCCCCTGCTTAAGCCAGTACATGTCCAGGCCCGTCTGAAGTTTGCTAGAGAGCGTTTGGATGATCCAGAGAGGATTGGGAGAATGTCATATGGTCAGATGAAACCAAAATAGAACTTCGTGTTTGGAGAAGAAAGAATGCTAAGTTGCATCCAAAGAACACCATACCTACTGTGAAGCATGGGGGTGGAAACATTATGCTTTGGGGCTGTTTTTCTGCAAAGGCACCAGGACAACTAATCCGTGTAAAGGAAAGAACTAATGGGGCCATGTATCGTGTTTTTGAGGGAAAACCTCCTTCCATCAGCAAGGGCATTAAAGATGAAACATGGCTGGTTCTTTCAGGATGACGATGATCTCAAACACACAGCCCGGGCAACGAGGGAGTGGCTTCATAAGAAGCATTTCAAGGTCCTGGAGTGTCCTAGCCAGTCTCCAGATCTCAACCCCATAGAAAATCTTTGGAGGGAGTTGAAAGTCCGTGTTGCCCAGCAACAGCTCCAAAACATCACTGCTCTAGAGGAGATCTGCATGGAGGAATCAGCAACAGTGTGTGAAAACCTTGTAAAGACTTACTGAAAACTTATAGAATACCTTGTTATATACCCTTTCTACAACAAAGTATTGAGATGAAATTTTGTTATTGACCAAATACTTATTTTCCACCATAATTTGCAAATAAATTCTTTAAAATCCTACAATGTGATTTTCTGGATTTTTTTTTTTCTTATTTTGTCTAGTATAGTTGATGTATACCTATGATGAAAACTACAGGCCTCTCTCATCTTTTTAAGTGAGAGAACAATTGGTGGCTGCATAAATACTTTTGTTGCCCCACTGCAATAAAAAAATTATAACCCATTTTTAGCACATAGCTTCAGCACTATTTAAATGGTGCTCCACATAAGCATATTTAAATTGTGGTAATCAACACTTATGTTACATATTCCATAAGAGACGCTGATTTATCATTTATGGCAAAACTCCAGCCAAAAATGGAACTGTAAATTACAGCTTTTATTATCTTCATGACCTGATTTTATGTGTTGTTGTTTCATGTCTTATTATCCATTCCTATTAACAAAGAAAGGCTGATGAGGACTTGTTGGACAACCTGTTCCAGATTCATTCCTCATTCCAGTGTGCCCATCTCTTCTCTTATAGTAAGGCCTTCCACAAGATGTTGGAGCGTGGCTGTGGGGATTTGTTTTCTTGATATTGGGATGTTGAGTAGTTCATTCCAACAGTAATGGTGCGGTGGGATTGAGTTCAGTCAGGACAATACACAATAATTCCTTCACTCCAACATTTACACACCACGTCTTCATGACTTTGTGGGTCTCACTGGGGTGTCATCAGGCTGGATAAGGGTTTGGACCACATAGTTCCAGTGAAGAGAAACTGCGATGCTGCAGCAAAGAAAGACATTTTATACAATTGTGTGCCTCCAAAGTTTAGGAATCACTTGTGGGTGTGATTTCTGGGTGTCCGTATACTTTTGGCTGTATAGCATAAAATGAGAGTGGATATTATTTATATTTAATTTTGAGATACTGACACGACACTGTAGTTACTGTAGGTAATCTGTTCCAGCCACCCAGAATCTTTCCACTTACTTACCCACTCATCACCTATACTGCTTACTCCTGGAGCCTATCCCAGGAGACTTTGGGCACGAGGCGGGGTACACCCTGGACGGGGTGTCAATCCATCACAGGGCACACACACACACACAAACAAATGAATACACACACATAAACACACTTACTCACTCATTCACATATTGTAGGCAATTTAGGGATGGCTATTAGTCTAATCTGCACATTTTTGGACTGTGGAACGAAACCGGATTACCAGGAGGAAACCCACTTAGCACAAGGAGAACATGCAAACTCCATGCACACAGAGGCGGGAATCAAACCTGGCTGGGAATCGAACCTTGACCCTGATGGTGCAAGGCAACAGTGCTAACAACTAAACCACTTGCCGCCCAGAATATTACCAATATTACCAATATTTTCAACACTTTAATTACATTTTTGCATTTGAAAACAACCAAAACATTTAGAAAAGGCTTGTAAATGAAGTAGAATATGAAATAAATAGACGTAAAGCCTCACTTAACCATAATTTATTATTGCTCTTGGGACCGGCTGCGGTAAAACTGAAACGAAAAAAAAAAAAAAGCGGTTCCCTTTTCTTCTTCCTAACGTCCTTGCTAAAATTTTTGGCACCCATGGTGCTGTGTCTTCACTAAATCTTGTACAAAATGCAAAAAACCTTTAAAATAAAGGCGTTATTGCTTTGCTTGGCTTTTCACTGAGGTAAACAAGTTTTGTACGGCGCTGGGACGTACAGTAGGCTACTGTACGGTTAACGTAGCCAGCGCTCGCTTTGGCTCGTTCGGTCAATTGTATGCCAAAAAGGCGACATTTGCAGAAGGACCACTATGTTATATACTTTATATAAAAACAAGTGTAATCAGATTTAATGGTATCAGTGTTTTTCTGGTCATATAGTAAAATCATGTATGTTGATAAAAAAAAACAATTCAATTCACTTTCAGTAAAATAAACTCGTGTCAGGTGACCTGAGTAAACGTGATACATTGGTTTAAACAGTTTATTTTTAGAAAGACATGAGCGTTCATGGAATTTGGACAGGAATGACAGGAATGCTGCTAACGCTAACGTGCTAACACGCTAACGCCACAGCTACAACAATGGCGGGCGGGAGTGACGTCAGACCGTAGGAGGGCGTGAGGCGGAAGTGGCGCATGCGCAGTGGGGACGCAGGACTGACATCTCCGAGCAGTGCTGCAACATCCAGCGCGTCCGGGCTTCATCCTCTCCGTGCGCGTGTCCTGTGTGTGTGTGTGTATGTGTATGTGTGAGTGTGTATGAGTGTGTTAGTGAGTGTGTGTGAGTGTGTCCATCTGCGGGGACGCGATTATTATCATCACAGCACAGGAGTGTAAACACGGAGAGCCGACATGTCTGTAGCGAACGACTTCGGGAATCCGTTACGGAAATTTAAACTTGTGTTTTTAGGAGAACAGAGCGGTGAGTAATGATCACACACACACACACACACACACACACACACACACGAATTACATGCGCGTCACAGTCGGATTCAGCTTCATACGTCTCAACACACACACACACACACACACACCTGTCATGATGTCCTATAATAATAATAATAATAATAATAATATCAACACACCTGATCATTATCAATATTTATACATTTATTTGAATCCTCTATTTCTTTATCAATTTACATTTCCTCTACAGTGACATCACGTCATATAACAACAAAAACAACAACAACAATAACAATGCTAATAATAACAACAATAATAAATATTTCTCTAATGGTGATATTAAAGGTGCTGATATTGATGTTGGTGTTGATTCTGGCGCAGTGTAACCATGAGAATAAATCACACACACACACACACACACACACACACACACACACCTTGCAAAATGCTTATAATAATAATAATAATAATAATATAAACCTAGGGTTAAAATACAATGCAGAATGATGTTGTAAAAAAGGACAGAAGAGCAGAGAGAGAGAGAGAGAGAGAGAGAGAAAAGGAGAGAAAGAGAGAGAGAGAGAGAGAGAGAGACACACCCAGACTGGTAGGGTAGCATTCAGCAACCTGGCAACCCTCACCTCACCCTCTATACATAATATATATAAAAATATATATAAAATCAGGTTTAAGCTGTCACAGTTGGAAACCAGACAAGAAAAAGCTATTAAATCAGTTTTTTTATTTGTTATGTTGTACATATCAAGCAGCAAAATTCTTAATCTAAACAAGATGTTAATCTATTCATCTATACGACACGATGTAATCCATGTAATTAACAGAAATGTAACACCACACGTACAGAAGTCCTGAGATTCTGTAAGATATGAGTCACAGCAGACGCTCACACTGATTTCGCAGCACTCGTGTAAACGCCGGATATTAATCCGATACCAATTAAACGTCCCTTAATGTCAGTTGTCAGAGCTGATGATGTTCTTACGCAGGGATGACTTCCTCCTTTAGTGCAGCCATTGTTCTGATAGACTGCTCTTAGTGTCCAGAGAAAAGTCGAGTGTGTTAGGTCGGGTTCGGTTTCATTTTCTATTGTTATTGTAGTATCACCCTCTTGGGTCTGAAATAAAAAGAATAATATCAGATATTCATATAAGGAACAGACTGTAGGCTCACGCACTATGGTGTTGTAGTATTGCTTTTATCAAATTGTATTACCCAATTAAGCTGATTTAAAAAAAAAAGTATGATGATGATGATGATGACTAATAACATACTTTTATTATTAATAGTAATAATGACATGATCCACCCAAATCACAGCTCATTACACAACACTGCAATAAATGAAGAACAAGATTTGATGGGTTTCTTATATGATTACTATTTTCTTAAAAAAAATAATCCTATGTATTTTATGGGTTTTTTAAAACTCAATTCCAATCAAAACATTATATTATATGATATTGATTTCTTTTAAATGACCTTTCCGGCCCACCTGCAGTACCTTCACAATCCACTAGGAGCATGAAAACAGATACTTCCGTGTGCATATACAGGTACAGTTATACTGTATCTCATCCATCCAACTAGGGACCGTGGAGGCCGGTGGTGATTACCATTGTATTTATTCCCCATTTTTCACAGCTGTGGTAGGACCTCCGGTCAACATTCACACAATCATACTCCGAGGAAACCCACCAAACACAGGGAGAACCTGCAAACAGATCCCAAGGTGGGAATCGAACCCAGACCCTGAAGGTGCAAGGCGACAGACAGTGCTAACCACTAAGTCGCCGTGTTGCCGTACAGTTACATATGACTGGTTTAAAAAGCGATATTCTCTAACGTCTGCACATGACCGCGTGCTTGCAGCCGCTCAACCCGCGCGCTCACTTTGTTTATAATCCTGCAAGTGGCACTCTTTAAACTATTTACATGTTTTCATTCTGTATGATAGGAGTGAATTATATGCTAAGTTTGATTAGAAATAATAATTCTGGCGGATGACAGAGATACATACTGCTCAGTAACAATGTTAAACTCTCGTATTTGAAGTTAAGTTGTGATTTTTAAATGATTCTAATTGGAAAGTGTAATATTGAATCGGGATATTTATAAAATCATGATACAGGATCTTAATTTTAATCGACTCAGCACCGAGGTATCATAATAATATCGTATCAAGAGGTGCCCGCTGGTTCTCCGCCCCCCCTGCTGTCCACAGGCTCACCTATCGACACTAACTATTGACATAGAAACCTAACTGAAATGTACTTCGACTAACTGAATAATTTAATGTCAATTTATCAATGTTATAATCAAGCCCTGCCCACTTTTTTGACCCCACCCCTTAACCACCCTTTGATCTATAATAGTGTCCTTAGTTAAACAATCATTTTCTCCATTGAAGTTTATCAAAGACGGTCCTTGAGTGTGTATCGTGTCTCTTGTTAGTCCTGTTCTTTGTTTTTTTGGTTTGAGGAACAGGACCAACCTGTGCGGCGTGAACACTCCCTGTGTGTGTGTGTGTGTGTGTGTGTGTGAGTGTGTGTCTGAGTTTCATTTAGGAATGTTGTGTCATGTGAGAATCCTAAAGAATTCCTAAAATAATCAGCTCATAGTTTTAGCCACAGCAGCGCGTGATCCCCGGTACGGACAGATCATTTTAATAACGATCATCTTCTGTTGCAGTGTGTGATATTATGGTAGTAGTGTGTGTTTAGCGTGTCTGAATGGAACCCTGGTGTGTTTGCTTTCTGACCAATAAAAGAGTTTTTATGAGGATTCCAGTTTAACACATCTCTCAGCAAACAGAGTGACAATAGTGTACAATGTTACGCTGATGGCTAATAAGCATTTACCAGGAAATAGTCTTTGATGCCATATACTGTATACTGTACAGAACACTTACTCACTCATCTTCTATACCGCTTTATTCTGTATTCAGGGTCACGGGCACCTGGAGCCTATCCCAGAAGACTTAGGGCACGAGACGGGGTACACCATGGACAGGGTGCCAATCCATCGCAGGGCACACACACACACACACTATGGGCAATTTGGGAACGTCAATTAAACTTACCTACATGTCTTTGGAATGTGGGAGGAAACCCACCAAGCATGGAGAGAACATGCAAACTCCATGCACATGCAGAGACGGGAATCGAGCCCGGACTCTGGAGGTGCAAGGCGACAGTGCTAACCACTACACCATCGTGCCGTGCAGTTCAGAACAGTGACAGTAATTTCTTCACATATCTCAGATATCTAGGAAGCCGAGGTCAGACTACAGGGTCAGCCATGCAGCACAAGGAGATTCAAAAAGCTCTATGAAAACTCAATAAAAAATATCAGAGTGTGTTGGAGTTGAAGAGCTTTTAGAGCCCTGACTGAACGCAACCCCACTGAACCATTAGCTTTGGGATGAACTGGAGCCTCCTCGACATCCCGACATCAGCGCATGAGCTCACTAATGCTTTTTAAGAACATGTGACATTGAACACAAATCAAAATTATCTCTTTGACTGAAGAGAAGAGTGGAGCGCGTTATAACAGCACATCTGGAATGTCCCGTTCAACAATGACATACAGTATGGGTGTGTTAGACAAGGGTGCACAAACTTTTGGCCTTTTGGTTTTGAATTTTACAAATTTTCACAAAAAATACACTATATGGAGAAAAGTATTACTGCACTGACATTGTGTCCAAAAACACACACTTATACCATATGGAGTCGTTTCCACTTTTGCAGCCTACACTCCCCTTGGAAAGCCGTCCACAAGATGTTGGAGCGTTTCTGTGGGAATTCGTGTCCATTCTGTAGAGCATTTATGAGGTCAGGCACTGATCTTTGGTCGTGAAGGCCTGGCTCGCAATTTTTGTTCCAGTTCCTCCCAAAGGTGCTCGATAGGGTTGAGGTCAGGGCTCTGTGTTGGGGCCGGTCGAGTTCTTCATCATTCTCATCAAACCATGTCTTTATAGTCCTTGTTTTGTGCACTGGGGCTCAGTCATGTTGGAATAAAAAAGGACCTTCACCAAACTGTTAGAAGCATAGCATTGTCCAAGATGTCTTGGTATGCTGAAGCATTAGGATTCCCCTTCACTGGGGGTAAGGGCCTCGATTGATTGAAAGACCTGAATTTAATAGTTAACAGACTTCGACAAATACATTTCTCCTGATAATGTAGATAAAATTACCCACCCACAAAGTCTAAGAAAACCTGACAGAACCTTAGCGAAGTAGCTTAGATGAGCTAAAAGGAAAAAAGGAAAAAAATTTCTTCTCCATTAGGCGATGTTCGGAAATCAATAATAGTGTCCAGGAAGACACACAGCCAAATACACACACAGACGACCCATGTTTGGGGCCAACATGTTACTACTGTAGGCCGAGACACGCCCCTCAGTGGGTGGGGCTTATACTGTTCAGTATGGAAAAACACAACACGAGTACAGGATGTCGGCAAAATGTTTTTCCTGGAACTGATGAAGAGTAACAAGAAAAATGATTCCTTAATTTATATTTGTTTGCATTTGAGGTGGTAAAACATTGCAGTTCTTTAGTAATCCTGCAGGTGGCACACTAAACTATTCACACACTCTCACTCTCAATTTGAGTTCTTTTGCGTATGTTGCATCAGTGATGTTTTCTTCTCTGGTTTTATGTTTCAGTTGGAAAAACGTCCCTGATCACACGGTTCATGTATGACAGCTTCGACAGCACTTACCAGGTACTGTATTTAAATAAATAATAATCCACTCTGTGTCCTGATGTCTGTTGTCTCCGACGTCACCGACCTGCTGTTCTTCTGTCTGTAGGCCACCATTGGGATCGACTTCTTATCAAAAACCATGTACCTGGAAGATCGAACGGTAAGAGTCCTTCATGGGCCCTAATATCTGACCTTCATTACTGAGTGAACAATGTTTTTTGTATCTACACAAATTCTATATTTTCCCGCTTAAGCTCCCATGTGTGGTCACTGGCGATCGTGTGGATAAAAGCTAGTCGCAAAATGAAAACCTTTTTATCTGCCATCTGGAGCCGAGCGCGTTTTGTTCTCAGTGTATAATGTTACATTTTATAAACTCTTCATCTGGTTTAAACACCACTGTATATAATTCACACGCCTTTATGCCAGCAGGAGCGCAAAGCAAGCCAGGACTTTATACTAACGAACCAAAACTACTGTATTATTCCATGCCTTGGTCTGAACCGGGAGACGGGAGCTACATGTGTGAACACACCCGAAAATTAACCTCATTTTAATTATCAGCTCAAGACACGTTGTCTAAGTCAAAGGAAATAAATGTAGCCCGGTTACTGCAAAACTGCCCAATCTGGAAACACTGCTCGCTCAGGCCTGCACAGCCAGACAAGATAAATTGATCAAATAAATAAGGTATTTTTTCCTCCCAGAACATTGTATACTTTTTCCTTTCATCAAAAACGAATGGAAAAATAGCCTGGGAGTTTTGAGATCCGTTATACCGCTAAGCTGTCGAACGCACGCTGCTGTCGTCTCGCTCTGTCCTCATTCAACACCGAGGCTGTTAAAAACCGCTACGTCATTAATTGTATTAAAAAAAGTACAAACTATATTACACATCAGCTAACATGCAAGTGCGCCCTCTTGTGGTGTTAGTAGATCTGTGAACTATGGAGTATTATTATGCCAAACAAATGTTACCTGGTTAATAAATCTTTCTTGGTTAAATCTAAATTTCAATCTGAACCAAATGAACCAAACAATGATTAATCATTACCATGTTTCATTTTTGCTAGTAAATATGATCGCTGGATTTACTTTTAATACCTATATCGCTGTCACATGACCCGGCTGCAGCAGTGATTACTAGCACACATTAGCTGTTGCCCTAGCTAGTGAAATTATAAAATTGAATATCACTAGAGCTTTACCTACATAGAGGTGAGGAATCCCTGTGGAAGTGGAAGTGGAGCTCCAGGAAGTCCTGGTTTAAGAAAGACTGGTATAAATGTTATTCTGTGCCGCAGGTGAGGTTACAGCTGTGGGACACGGCGGGACAGGAGCGCTTCAGGAGCCTCATCCCCAGCTACATACGAGACTCTACTGTGGCTGTGGTGGTGTACGACATCACAAGTAAGACACACACAAGCAGATATGCACACACTCTTTTCTCTTTTCTAGACCAGACTAACTTTGTGAAAATAAAGTGCAGAACCTCGCATCATCTCCAAAAATTTAAGAGATATAAAATTGTATCGCAAAAAAAGACTGAAAAACAATAATTAAGATTAACAGGTCGAGATGATATTAAAGATACAGTCTTTTCGTAGACTGTTCAGAAACCAAAACATTTGTAATATAGTGTTTCTTATGCACTAGTACACTCACTCCTGGACACTGCTCAATGTCACGGGGCTCTCCTGGTTCTCCCCCATCTTGTGGATGCAGGAAACTACTAAAATGAATAAAAACGCTGTTTCCTGGCGGTTAGGATCCACTAGGTTGCATGACCGCTACCTTCTGGTTTTGAACTTCCTCATCTTCCTTTTGGTTCCATCACCCTTAAGGAACTTATCAAATACTTTCCTTCTAGTCCTGTTTCTCCTAAAATAAAAACAAAATTCTCTGTGTATCTCTTTAAACACCCTCTCACTAGCTTTCTTCTCTCATGCCTTGGTCATAACACTCTTGCTAAGCTCTCGTTGTATTCGCGTGCCTCTCATTGAGCACTTCTCAGTTCTCCTCGTTCCCATATGAGCGCTCTTCATTCTCACAGATTGTCGGACTTTCCTTGTTCCCTTTGTACACTTACTCTTGCAGAGAACATCTTGTCCTCATCGAAGATTTCCTCATATCCATACACCCAGCTGTTCTAGGTCACAGAGGTTTCAAGATTTCTCGTCAAACACCTACCTGTATGTATGTATGAAAGGGGCTATAGTAAGTCGCGATGTACTATGTAAACGTCATCAGTAGTAATTGACATTTACAGTACAGACTTCAAGCATAGTACGGTGATGAGACTCTAAGCTTCAGTAAAACACTGAAAAGCAAACGTTTTAAAGAAGTCCATACATCCGTAAATGGCCGAGGTGGCTCGGAGCCCACTGTAGTCCTGAACATCGTGAACATGCCGCAAGTCGAACGTCTGATCATTCGCCAACACCACTTGCACGTTACAGGAACCCAGCTGGGAGTTCTACCTTGATGGTGTCCAAGCACTAGTGAAAAACTGGCATAAGTGCTTAGAATAAGGGGATTATATATAGAAAAAAAGGAAGTTTTTACTCTCAGGACTGTGTTCTGTTATTCTGTCCAATCAAAAGTCCCACTTTGACTTTGATGGTCCTCGTTCTTTATCATTGTCTCAGATTACAAATGATAAAATTTTCACCAGACTCTTGTCTGAGCATTCGCATGACACAGATGTGTCTGTTTCCAGATGTGAATTCCTTTCAGCTGACCTCCAAATGGATCGATGATGTCAGGACGGAGAGAGGAAGTGATGTCATCATCATGCTGGTCGGCAACAAGACAGACTTGGAGGAGAAGAGGTACAGCTCTCAGATTTATGAAGATCATGAACATGTGATGTAGGATGTTTCTAACAAATATGTGGGCGAAGTCAATGCAAATGTATTGATTTGAAAAAGTTTCATATTTTTCATGTCCTGTAGTGTATATTCTTCCTTCAGTAACTTGCAATGGTTGCAATTTTCCCTATTTATTTATAAAACTTCCAGTTATAATTATATTTAATGTTCTTCCAACCTCCCTTACATCTCTAAGTTCTCCCTTACATTATAGCAGCTGTAAACACTTATTTCCTCACCAGGCTCTTTTTATTTTATTATTTTATTTATTAAAAAGACAAAATGTAGCTTGTCTCATTACTGAAAAGCCACAACTTTTGTCCTGAAAATATCCGAAAACTCTTTACAATGTGCTGACACTGGAGACTCCTTCCATAAATGTTAATTAAAAACACCTTCTAACCAATCAGAGAGCAGGACTCAGTAGCAGAAGCACAGTGGTTTAGCGGTCAGCCCTGTTGCAACACATCTGTAGGGCTGGGGGTCCATACGTCTGTGTGTGTAGTTTGTAAGTTTGCCTCATGCATGGTGGGTTTCCTCAGTGTACTCCGGTTTCCTCCCACAGTCCAAAGACACGCTCTCTAGGTTGATTGGCGTTACAAGATTGCCCGTAGACTGGGCGTGTGAGTGTGTTTGTGCCCTGTGAAAGGTTGGCACCCTGTCCAGGGTGTACCCCAATGGTGTAGGCTCCAGGCCCCACACAGTCCTACACCAGAAAACGGGTGCAGGTACAGGTATTTGGGTGTGTTCTGGGTCTCCTGATGGTGTTTATATGCACATCTTTTAGGCAGATCACTATCGAGGAAGGAGAGCAGAGAGCTAAAGAGCTGAACGTCATGTTCATTGAGACGAGCGCTAAAACCGGCAGCAATGTCAAACAGGTGAGACTGCTCATACACTCCTTCTCATACACTCCTTCTCATACACTCCTCCTCATACACTCCTCCTCATACACACCTCTTCATACACGCCTCTTCATACACACCTCTTCATACACGCCTCCTCATACACGCCTCCTCATACACACCTCTTCATACACTCCTCCTCATACACTCCTCCTCATACACTCCTCCTCATACACACCTCTTCATACACTCCTCCTCATACACACCTCTTCATACACACCTCCTCATACACACCTCTTCATACACGCCTCCTCATACACTCCTCCTCATACACTCCTCCTCATACACACCTCTTCATACACTCCTCCTCATACACGCCTCCTCATACACTCCTCCTCATACCCTCATACACTCCTCCTCATACACTCCTCTTCATACACTCCTCCTCATACACTCCTTCTCATACACTCCTCCTCATACACTCCTCCTCATACACACCTCTTCATACACTCCTCCTCATACACACCTCCTCATACACGCCTCCTCATACACGCCTCTTCATACACGCCTCCTCATACACGCCTCCTCATACACACCTCTTCATACACTCCTCCTCATACACTCCTCCTCATACACTCCTCCTCATACACACCTCTTCATACACTCCTCCTCATACACACCTCTTCATACACGCCTCCTCATACACGCCTCTTCATACACGCCTCCTCATACACTCCTCCTCATACACTCCTACTCATACACACCTCATCATACACTCCTCCTCATACACGCCTCCTCATACACTCCTCCTCATACACACCTCTTCATACACTCCTCCTCATACACTCCTCCTCATACACTCCTCCTCATACACTCCTCCTTATACACACCTCTTCATACACTCCTCCTCATACACTCCTCCTCATACACGCCTCTTCATACACGCCTCCTCATACACACCTCTTCATACACGCCTCCTCATACACGCCTCTTCATACACTCCTCCTCATACACTCCTCCTCATACACTCCTCCTCATACACTCCTCCTCATACACTCCTCCTTATACACACCTCTTCATACACTCCTCCTCATACACTCCTCCTCATACACTCCTCCTCATACACTCCTCCTCATACACACCTCTTCATACACTCCTCCTCATACACACCTCTTCATACACACCTCCTCATACACACCTCTTCATACACGCCTCCTCATACACTCCTCCTCATACACTCCTCCTCATACACACCTCTTCATACACTCCTCCTCATACACGCCTCCTCATACACTCCTCCTCATACCCTCATACACTCCTCCTCATACACTCCTCTTCATACACTCCTCCTCATACACTCCTTCTCATACACTCCTCCTCATACACTCCTCCTCATACACACCTCTTCATACACTCCTCCTCATACACACCTCCTCATACACGCCTCCTCATACACGCCTCTTCATACACGCCTCCTCATACACGCCTCCTCATACACACCTCTTCATACACTCCTCCTCATACACTCCTCCTCATACACTCCTCCTCATACACACCTCTTCATACACTCCTCCTCATACACACCTCTTCATACACGCCTCCTCATACACGCCTCTTCATACACGCCTCCTCATACACTCCTCCTCATACACTCCTTCTCATACACACCTCTTCATACACTCCTCCTCATACACGCCTCCTCATACACTCCTCCTCATACACACCTCTTCATACACTCCTCCTCATACACTCCTCCTCATACACTCCTCCTCATACACTCCTCCTTATACACACCTCTTCATACACTCCTCCTCATACACTCCTCCTCATACACGCCTCTTCATACACGCCTCCTCATACACACCTCTTCATACACGCCTCCTCATACACGCCTCTTCATACACTCCTCCTCATACACTCCTCCTCATACACTCCTCCTCATACACTCCTCCTCATACACTCCTCCTTATACACACCTCTTCATACACTCCTCCTCATACACTCCTCCTCATACACTCCTCCTCATACACACCTCTTCATACACTCCTCCTCATACACTCCTCCTCATACACTCCTCCTTATACACACCTCTTCATACACTCCTCCTCATACACTCCTCCTCATACACTCCTCCTCATACACGCCTCTTCATACACGCCTCCTCATACACACCTCTTCATACACGCCTCCTCATACACGCCTCTTCATACACTCCTCCTCATACACTCCTCCTCATACACTCCTCCTCATACACTCCTCCTTATACACGCCTCTTCATACACTCCTCCTCATACACTCCTCCTCATACACTCCTCCTCATACACTCCTCCTCATACACTCCTCCTCATACACACCTCTTCATACACGCCTCCTCATACACTCCTCCTTATACACACCTCTTCATACACTCCTCCTCATACACTCCTCCTCATACACACCTCTTCATACACTCCTCCTCATACACACCTCTTCATACACGCCTCCTTATACACACCTCTTCATACACGCCTCCTTATACACTTGTATTTAAACACTTGACTTCATGCACTCCCCTTCATACACTGCTTTGCACACACTCTTCTTTTTACACTTCTTTAAAAAAATAACTTAGCTTAGAGTATAGTATTAAGACACTTGGGTAAATTAATTTATAGTTTTGTTAATGTTTCTTTTTTTCTTTGTCTCTCTCTCTCTGTGTCTCTTTTTCTCATTGTCTGTCTGTATGACTTTCTTTCTCTCTGTCTCTCTCTCTTTCTCTCTCTCTCCTGCCGCAGTTGTTTCGGCGAGTAGCTGCTGCTCTACCCGGAATGGAGAATCTGGATGAAACAAACAAGGAGGGCAGTATCCTTTTACACAGAACCTTCTTTAAAAAAAAAATTATCATCATTATCCTTAAACAGTATATATGAAAAAAGGGGTGTGGCCACTGTGCCTGTCAGTCATCTCCTTTGTTTTGCATTATAACAGCTGTAAATTATAAATTATATTGTACAGTACATAAGCTACACATCTGGATGATATTTTTCATATTTGTATACATATTTATACAGATGTTCTCTTGTAAAGCTAGCTACACCACGCTAGCAGCTGGTTTGTGTTTAGGAAAGCTGATCGTACATTTCCTTTAACACTGAACCTCTCAGTGATCGACATCAAGCTGGATAAAGCTCAGGAGCCTCCTGTCAGCGAGAGCAGCTGCTCATGTTAGTACAGCGCCCCTCATGGAAACCTCCACTCACACAACTGCTCGTTCTGTTGCTTCCTGTGGCTCAGCATCCCAACTGGACACAGGCTACGTCTGACTGAACTGAAAGTGATCAAAGCTCTCTCTCTCTCTATCAAAAAAAAAAAAAATCACATCAACCCATCAATTCAGTACCAACATAACGTAAATAATAACTACAAGCCAGAGCTGTTAGAGTGATAAAGGACAAAAGTGATGCGATTATATTGTTTAATGACGCGTTTAAAAGGTTCAGTAGTTCACATGAAATAAGATCCAGGACAGGAAGTTGACAGCAGTGCTTAGGGTCACGTCTTTACTCTCACAATGCATGTAGGCTGAGTTCTTAAGTCAGTCACATCATCTGATTCCCTGCACATCGTTAGAAGTTACTTAAAAGACCTCAGCTGGCCGCTTTAATCTTAAAAATGCGATAAGGAATCATCTTGCACTGATTGGATGATTTATTTCAACCAATAATGAAATTCTCTTTTGCATGTTTTGTCTGCTTCTGTAAATTAAAGTAGCGCTGTTCGAAAAGTCCGATGCATTTTATTCGCGCTGAGTGTCCACGCTGAGGTCTGCCACGCTGTACTGTATTGTAAATAGTATTTCTATTATCATGATTAATATGAACACCCATCATTAGACTTGATATGTGTGTTTGTATGTGTGCGTGTGTATGTAAAATTCCTTTTTCGATTTAATAAGGGCTTCACTCCGTTTGGTTCTCTTCGACACCATTTATGTTTTCTTCCATTTCAGCTCCAATATCAAAGAATGTAGACAAAGAGAACAATTAAATACTCTTAAACCCACCCGATAATTAAGGAAAAATCAGTCTGCAATTAGGATTAAATAAAGAGACTCAGAGCTACGGTTCTGTTTATTTTAACTAAATAGTGTGTCGAAATTTGATTCGCAAACAGTAGAGGAAAAGCCAAATGTTAAGGATTTGGTACAGACAACTGGCATATCAAAGACTCCTGGCCACCAGGGGGTGCTGCAAGAATTTATTGTAATTTTTTTTGGCCATTTAGACTTTCACTGGGCGTCCCCTAGTCGCCTGCAGTAGGATGGCGGTAGTTCAGTTTTAGTTACACCTAACATGCATGTTTATCTTGACTTTTGTCAGAAGTCGTCTAGCTAAGGTAGGTGGGTAGGTAGCAACATCCTACATACTTGCATGTCTTTCTTTGTTTGTAACGATGAGTTGATTAGTGAGTTTTCTTAAGATATCAAATTTGTTCATTGAGTAAAAACATTCATTAGCTTAACTTTTTGTATTTGGGTACATTAGCCATCTAGCAGTAATGTCCTATAACTTTAGAGCGCTATATATGTTAGCAATGAAATACATCATGGATGGTGAAGATGGTAAGAGCTGCTAGGACTGACTGAACAAAATTAACTAAAATACTAATGGTGTTCAAGTATTTTTAGTTCGCTTTCTCTTTAGCTGATTTACTTTATTTACCAATTAAATTTAGCAAAAACAAAAAGTTAGGATTTTGGGAAGACAGTCATTTAATATCTAATGTCTATTTAGTCAAGTTAGCTAGCAATAAAGTCCTGTGGTAATTGTAGCTAGTGAGCTAGTTATGCATTGTGAACTTCAAGCTGCTAATACCTAGGCTAAGTCCTAATACCAATTCACATATCAAGGGTGACTTGTTATTAGCGACTCGTACACACAACAAAAACAGTTGCTGAAAAGTGAGCTTTTTATACTTTTATTTCTGCTAAACATTTTTATGTTTAAATCTGGAAAAGGGAGAAGTAAGTTAAAGAAAAAGTAAGTTAGTATTTTATGTAAACATTCATCTAGAGAAAGCTCTGATTAACAAAGATAGCAAACATTTAGATGCTATCAAACAGCTAGTTTGAAAAAAATAGCATGTTGATTAAACATTAAGGACAGTCACACATCAGGAGACAGTTCCAGTTGGCTAAAAGATTCTGTGAACATTTTAGCTAGCTTAGTTGTCAGTGTCAGTTGGCTAAAAGATTTTGAGAACGTTTAAGCTAGCTAAGTTTTTGCTAAGATCGTCATCTAGCTTAAATATATAAAATGTGAAAAGGTGTCAGATTTCAATTTTGTACCCGTTTTCTTTTATTTACAAAGAAAAAGAAGCTAGTCAAATGAAGACAAAAACATGGCTAACTTTATCATACAGCAACATTTACCTCAGGTTAGCATGAGCTACGGTGTGCCTGGGTTGAAGGATTTGAAAGTTTTTTGTACTATTTTTTTTTTTTTTACTTTCTTTATTGTTGTATTTGCACCAGTGATCTTTTACTTATGTTGCACTTTGTTTCAGTGTCACAAAGTTAAACAAAATGTAATGATTAGCACCATGTTGAGCACACTGGAGAATAATCAAGACGATCACTGTTAGTCAGATGAATGTTAGGGCTCTTAGGATCACAGAGAATGTAAGAAATATCGCCGTGGGTCACGTCCACGCTGTAATATTCAGGTTGTTGCACCGATACGTTAAAGGAATGTGAAATGTTTATTTACTTACCACACTAGTAATAGTATCTTTAATGTTTTACATGTATTTACACTGTTGTCTTAAGTTGACCTAAATGCACTGACACCACTGTGTGTATATAAATATATATAAAAAAACATTTAGTATTTAATTTCAACTACAGTATATTATATTGGGTTGTTTAGTCAGGCTGATAATAGATAAGATATTTGCATTTTCGAAATGGCCGCCGGTACAATGGTCATCAGGAATTATTAGGAAATCTGTAATATTGTATTTATGAGCGCAGCGGACAATTAAAGGAAAGCTGTTAAAGTAAATAGAGTTTAGATTAACCTTTTTATGTAAAGGATCATCTGTCATGTCTTAATGTGTCCATATTTAACCTGAAGCATTGAACTTTTACATTTCACTTTTTCTTGTGACACTAGTGTGCCTTCTTTTAATCTAACACCAAAATGCAAGTGTACGCCAACCTACGTGTGTGTCGTGTTCAAATGGAAGCCTGATACTCTAGGTGTGAACTAGCTACGGCCGATGTTAACGATTTTCCTAGCCACTATGTAGTCATTAGGTTGTTTATAAATATGATACAATGATGGAAACGACTCCAGATTATCAGGAAGCCCAACATTTCTCTCAGATGTGTTGATAAATTCCTAAGAAAATACTTAGGAATGAAGAAACTACACCGTATTTCACTTCGCATCACCTTTTAAACAAAGAAGGATGCATTAATTACGATTACCACAAGAGGGAGTTTGGAAACACAGTAGGCTTCCATCTGAACACAGCGCCAGACACACAAGGATCGCTCGTCATTTCTGAAGCGTAACTGATTGATCTATTTGTGAGGTGTGTTTTCAAGACACACCAACAAGATGAAGAGGCAGGTTTCCAGGTTAAAGTGTTTAGTTTTTTTTTTTGTTGTTAATGTACAGTCAGTGCAGGGCCGTTATCGGACCTGACGGTGTGGGGTCGAGCTGAACACTACAGTTCATTCTGTAAAGCCATTAATAAGCATGACATCTGTCTGAAAAGATTAATAAACTCTGTGTTAAAATCACACACTGATACTGACTCGCTGGTTTCATTTCATTCCTGTGCATTAACAAGTGCCAGTACATATGCATAGTAAAAACTCTTTATTTATTATTTCTTTCCTATGTTTGTGTTTGATGGTGGTAGATGTGCAATGTTTATCAGAGGTGTCAAGGTCGGGTCCTAATCCAGCCGGCCATTTCTTTATTATTCCACTAGGAGGCAACAAAACAAATAAAAACATTCTAATGGTGGTATTTACATTTAGGCATTTGGCAAACGCTCTTTTTCAGAGCGACGTACAAAGGTTCTTCGGTCATTAGATCCTTACACTGTTTCCTAGGTTACCATCAGTCAAACACTATGAAGGGATATTGTTTTTTAGAAAGCTAAAATATTGAGGGTGTAACCAAAATAACTTCTTTAGCAGTTTCCTGTCCTGGTAACAAGACCAGAGGGTGTGTAAATATTTGTGCAGTTTTAAATTGTATCGTTATTATTTGTATTTTTTTTTCTTTCAACTATTATATGAGGGGTGTTCAAGTCAAAGCAGAACTTTTTATTCTACAGAATAACAACACAGTTGTTTATTTCTCTATATAATTACCTGCTACTGTACACTAATGCACTTGTCCCCAGTGCTTGGATACCATCAAGGTAAAAAGTTTTCTTAGCACACCAGAGTTATGATTGGACATCTGGCTGAAACGCTGGCCTCCCAGGAACTCCATTAATGATCCAAACATGTAGAAGTGGCTTTGAGCAAGGTCTCCAAATCTAAGAATGCAGAGGCCCTCTTTAAAAAACAAAAATACTTATTGATGAACTAAAACTTAATTACAATATTGCCAGCTTTTTTTATTTTAAATTATTGTATAAATGGCCACTCTTAGCCCACCAGCGGTCCTCAAGTTGCTAGGGAAACGCCACTGTTAATTATTATGCTAGCACACGCCCACAAATTTATAATCAGCATTAAATATGACTCCTTATTTTTTTTAAGTTATAAGTGATTATTATTTCTTTAATCTATTACTAGTAAATCAGCATTCAATGATTAATTTTGCTTTAAAAGTCTTTTATCAAATGTTATTTGGAACAAGAAACCTCCTGACTTTGAGTCACCTAAAAATTTGCAAAAGAAATTATAAAGAGTATGATTTTATAATTTTTTTAAAATAAGTTTATTATGTTAACATTTTAATTAATTACATGGAATGTAATTTCTTGTAATACCTTGCTTTGAATTTGTTTAAAATGTTTTTGTGTAAAATTAACTTCAAACTCAACCATCAAACAGTTCTGTCTAGAAAAAGATTAGTATATTATTAAATGTATATTTGTAAACAATTTAGTGATTCCTGTCAAACCTTTTACCAGGTTGCCAAATTATTTATTTTTGTTAATATTTTAAAACTGACATTTCATGGGGTGTATTTACTTTATTATATTTCTACCACTGACCTTTTGGTTCTGTTTACAGAAACCAAAGAGTTTATCCGTATCATTTGTTGCTAAGTGTTTGGGAGTGTTTGGGGTTCCCCTGTCCAAAACACATGCTTCAGTTAGTCCTCTGGAGGAATAGGTGGGCCATAAATGCTCAGAGTAACATGAAGACATTTTACGTAGTTAAAAGTAGAAGTGTCTTATTGCTTAACTGTGGACTTTCCAAAACTACACCCAGAAATGAACTTGCCAACCTGTCACAGACTTTGACCGAGATGTTCAAATGCCTCCCAGAGGATTTCAACCTCAACATTCCAGCTGAAGTTTCCCATGCATCACCAACAACGCTGACTCCCTGAAGGGCTGAGACATAAAGGCCAAAGGTCATCAAAGAGATTCCTTGTCACCGCATTACACAGTGGCAAATAAATAGCAATGATGGAGAAAGTAACGCGCTCTTCCATCACTTCTTGTCACCTGCGACCCAGGTAAGTGGACTTACTGTACCGGTTCTTGGAAAAAAACCCCATTTAACTATCATATAGAGTATCATATCCATTTACGCTTGGGTTGAACAACATGTTAATAAATGGTTAAGAAAACTGACATCTCCAAATGCTTTGCTGTCCTTTTCCTTCCAGGCAGAATGACACGAATGGAAAATTTTGGTGAGTCTGAGCTTCGGTCTCAGCTCCGAGCATCCAGGACGGAAATCGCGATGGCCATTAACGACCCTTTTCCACTGTTGTATGGTTTGGCAGATCATGACATCATCTCTGATCATCTTCTCGGGGTAAGACTAAAGATTTTATCTTAATTTTTACTAAAGGTGTCCCACAGGGCTCAGTTCTGGGTCTGGTTCTATTGTGATAATCACTTTCATTGCTTATTTTTTATAAAAAATTTAATTGTAGATGCGTTTTTCATTTGCTAAGGTATTAGAAACATATATACTTTAAGAAATTTTACCCTAGTTTTTACGATTTAAGTGAATTAATGTTAACTTAAAATACATGCACTTTTCCAGACAAAAGATGCAAAGATAGAAAGATTTATCCTGTACAATATGTCTATGAGGGTCTGTACTACCCATTGCATTTTCAGAAAATAATATGCGTGTCCTGTGTATTTTTAAGGAAACTATAGAGAGAAAGGAAAAAGATGGGATCCATAAGGCGATGTATTCCCTCCTAACGTGGCTGCTGGAGCAGGACTCCCCTGTCCTTCAGGCCTTCTGGAACAATCTGTCCAAAGAGTACAATAAGGAAAGTTACCCAAAACTACAAAACCTCTTCGCTAGTTTACCTAAAGGTACTTTCCAGTGTGCAATAATAATAAGTTGTAGCAACTAAATATGCGAAGATAGCTGATTCCTGATTAAAGATGTAATAATTTTATTACATTACACAACAATTCTGTGGAAAGCTTGAGTTAAAATGTGTTGATTCATTTATTTTGCTTTGCTCTGACATTAGTTTTATATTAATGCACTTATTCTAATATATTTCCATAAACATGCATGCCTGAAGGTTTATATGGTGAGGTTTTCTGTATTACGACTCTGCTGAAACTTACATGAGAACAGGAACTCATTTGTTTCTGTAACATTCAATTTAACTATAAATGGATAAAAAGCACAGCTTGGTGATTATCAACAAATAAAATATGGTAACTGCTGCTACTGCGAGGGCAGGACTGTATGGGGGACGTAGTGCTGGTAAATGATTGTGTGTACAGTTCATACAGACAGATGCATCTCTTTTTTCCACAAGTTGAGGACAAATTATCTGTCAACTTTTAAGGATCAGGCGTTCCCCTCGCTGAATGTTCACCGGAACGAGTGCAGCTCATGAGTGAGCTCCAACCCACTTCAGAAGGGATCGTCATTCACAGATGTACAGCCTTGTTTTAAACGTTTTCACCAATCATGGTTGTGTGTTTTGTTTGAAACCAGTTCAGCATGGGTTATTTTACTGCAACACTGCTCCAACATGTGCCATCCCTTTCTTATCACATAAATGTAAAGACTAATCCTAACACAAATTAGTATAGAGTTATTTTTGACATGAGACTTCCTTGCCTGACTTTGTCCTGATCTCTGACAGGTCTGAGTTTGGAAAGCAGGTCTATTAGAAGTCCCAGGCCTGAGCTGCAGAGTCAGACTCATCTCAGCAGGAAGAGGGGAGTCGGCGAGAAACAGCTGGCACTTCGAGCTCAGAATTATGGCAAGAAAGCTCTGCACATCCGCTCAGGTATCCACATCATCATGAGCACACAGGATGTCTGGCTTTGCTCGACCAGACATCCTACAGCTCAGGGGTTTATCATTGCTGGATGACCTGACTCGAGTGAATGTGTCTGTTATGCTCCAGGAGGTAAAGGAAAGCCCCTGAGGAAGACAGACAGCACGTCTGTTTCTCAGCTTTCAGTAAACAAAGGTAAAGACCTTTATCTTGTTGTTTTTTTTAGAGTGTGTCGGTTAGTGGATAAGTGTGTGTGTGTGTGCAGGCGTGCAGTCGGTGTCCACCTCCGTCCAGCACGCTCTCACTCTGGCTGCTGGAGAACTTCCTGTGGAGGAGATTCTCATCCAGCAAGTTATCGAGAGTGGTGAGACGGACAGACGGACAGATCATTGAATGAACTGACAGACAGGTGGCTTTAGACGGTCCTGAGCTTCTGCTTTCCTCACGCAGGAGGAGCCAAGAAGTGCATCACGGTCGGGGGAGAGTTCTATTCCTCCTCTACGCTCGAGGAGACAGCGAGTGGTCATGTGACCCAGACGGGACAAAGTCACAGTCACCAGCAGGGGGAGACACACGCCCAAGGGATGGATGTGTGTAGACTTTAATCCATTACAATACACCTTATTTGGGGTTTTATTTCCCTTTATCATTTAACATCAACACCATTCATTGTGTTTCTCATGGTGTTTTATAATCCTGTAAATATTAATTTATTCCTCTACACATCTCAGTGTCCGGTCATACTAATCACAAGACCAGATTAGGATGGATGGATGGATGGATAGATAGGTTTATGGATATATAGATGTATGGATAAATAATTGGATATATAGATACATAGGTGGATGGATGGATAGATAGATGGATGGATGGATGATTGGACTATGGATGGATAGATAGATGTATGGATAGATGGATGGATGGTTGAACTATGGATGGATGCATATGGATGGATGGATAGATAGATACATAGATATAAATGTATGTATAAATAAATGCATAGATGGATACATGGATGGATGGATCAAAGGATAGATGGATGGATAGATGGCTGAAGTATGGATGGATACATATAGATGGATGGATGGATAACTAGATGGATAGATGGATAGATAGATAGATAGATAGATAGATAGATAGATAGATAGATAAAGACAATATTTTACTATTGTGTGTGTGTGTGTGTTCAGGTGGAGCGTAATGATGATGAGTGTACCGTGTGTAAGGATGGTGGTGAGCTGATCTGCTGTGATGGATGTCCGCGAGCCTTTCATCTCACCTGCCTGGTGCCTCCTCTCACATCCATACCCAGGTGTCCAACACACACACACACACACACTAACAAACATCACTCACTTCTCACTGGTATTTAATTAGATTATATATGACATTTTATTAATCCAATTTCTAAACAAACTACTAATCTATGTGATTGTCTTGGAAAGTAACCATGGCAACCATCATCTTTAATGCATTGGACCAGACTCGCTCCAAGAACAGTGTAAAACATTACTATAGCAACAACAGCAACAGTGATGAATCAGTTGTTCACGATGTGTTTGTTTTAGCGGCTCTTGGCGCTGTGGGTTGTGTAACGGCAGCAGATCGATGGCTGACTCGACGTACACTTCTCTGCAGGTCCTCAAGCACACCAGTTAACACTGTTCATGTCATAATGATATAACATCAAATTACATAAGAACATAAACATGATGTCATCATGTCACAGTCTCCCCCTCCTCCTCATCAACCTCCTCCTCCTCCTCATCCTCCTCATCATCCTCCTCCTCCTCCTCCTCCTCCTCCTCCTGTAAGCGAGAGCAGCTCCAACTCTACAGTGGATTTCTCCTTCTTCTCCTCCACGCTCACGAGCAGCATGAACACACAGCCTGCAGCCTTCCAGGTTCCAGTTCAAACTCATAAACAAAATAAACTCATAACAAAATGTACACAAATTAAAAACAGCTAAATCATTTACTAGTCAGATAAAGCTTATGTTGCTAATAAGAAACAGACGTGTATAGCTACCAGATTAGCATCATGGACAATGCACTGTCTACCTGCACCAAACTGATTCCTAAAACTCTAGAAATCTTACAGATGATTGGTTTGGCTCCTTAAAAAAAAAAAAAAAAAACACAAGCTCTTAATGATTCTTTAATTGTCCTCCTTGGAAACCCTCAGGGGTTCTGACAGAACCCTTTACAGAGTAGGGCTCCAAAATAAGGGCTCCAAAAGGAACCATTTAGAATGGTTAAAAACCTTAATGAACTTTGGGGAGCTCTCAAGCCCATTAAGCTTCTAAGGAAACCGCTTTTTAGAAAGTTAAGACTTTTAGTTGTCCCTCTTTGAAGTCCTTAAGGGTTGTATGTAGACATCATAAAAAGAGTTTCCATTTTAATAGAGGTTTTATGAAGAACAATTTGGAAAGCCTGGGGGACCTAGGACAAGACGAATTCCTTCTTGTCCCTGCGGGTTTTCTTGTAGCTTCTGTGTAGAGTATTTCCACAACAAAAAGTTTTCATGACCTACGTTAACAAGGCAAGAACTTTAATGGGTTTCCTTGTTTGTCACTCTGGGGGGGGGGGACCCCTTAAAAACCCTTTTACACCAGAGTGTTATCAGTAAAAACCCTGAAGGATCATTCAGTGGTCTGTCTGTTGGCAAACAGTTAAAGGTTCCACAACACATTCTTCCTCAGCCATGTTAAGGTACTGATCTAAACCTTTAAGGGTTCTTTGCATGTCTCTGTGGGAGAACCCGTAAAGGTTTTATGTTAAACTGAAGTGTTTCTTTCTTTCTTGGTGGAGTCTTTAAAGATTCTACGTAGAAACATTCACCATATCAAAAACATTTCCACCACATCCATACCTAATGGATACTTCAGTTATTTTCATCAAGGTTCTTTTTGAAAGTTTTTTTTCCCTATGAGAAGGGTACCAATAAGAACCATCTTAGGAAGCTAAAAATACTTACAGATCCTTTGGTTGTTCCAGTAAAGTAAGTAAAAAAATTTCTGCATAGTCCATAGGCAATTTTAAACCCTTTTTAGCACCCCTAAATTTAATCCTAGCACTCCTACAGACTATATAAAATGACTCGTCAGCTGTCTTGGTCTCACTGAAAGATATACTGTACTGCACGGCTAACTAAATCAGCACAGTTACTGTCCATAAGAGTCTGTTTCTTATTCTGATAGAATTTGGGCTTTCCTGTGATATTTGATTAGTAGATCTATGGACAGTGAACTGAGCTGGGATGTTCCTGACTGGAACAAACCCTGACTCATTTTACATTTCTTTTTTCTATTGATGGATGTTTATAAAGGCTAAGCGGACTTAAAAGTCTGATCTTAGAATCACGGGAGGCAAAATCCCATTCAGAAAAGATTTTAATTAGTACCCTGTTAGAAAAGGATGAACATTAAATATTTTGCATTTTTACATAGAACCAGAGTATGGCCCTTTCCGAATAGATTCCAAGAAGAATTATTTTAAAGTTCTTCCTTTGCTGAAAGTGATGCTTGTGCCAAGTGATGGAAAATTTAGATCCCTTTATGATACTTCAGTTGCTCCTTTAGAGGAGTCTTCTGAGCAGGTTCTGTGTAGAACCTTACAAGAGAGAGACGTCCTATCATATGAGGTACTAAGAAGAACGAGTTACCCTGTCAGTTAAAAAAAAACCAAAAAAACCTGGGTTCTGAAAAGTTCTGAGAATAGTAGATATTTTCCTGGAAATCCTGTAGGTATATTCCTTTTCTTAGACCTCGGACTCGGAGCTGGTGGGCATCAGGAAGTGGTGTGGGATTTGCCACCTGAGCCGAGGAGAGCTGCTCGTCTGCCCCGAGTGCCTGCAGAGCTTCCACACACACTGCAACTTCCCCAAGTAACACCACATTCACATTAAACATAGACGATCTGTTTTACTGCGGAGTCGAAAATAAACAGAGCATTATGGAAAAATACTGAAACTTAGAAGGGTGAAAAAATGAGACTTGGTTCTGAGTAAAAACTCTTCTAGAGGTTTTAAATTATGAAATAAAATTGACAAATACAGATGCACTTATCCATTTTTAAGTCATATGTTTGGGATAGCTAGCAGCTACAATGCTACGAGATTGTTTTTCATGAATCATCTGCCCCTTGTGGTGGAAACCAGCATTACATGCTACCATACGTGGTTAATGACTTGCATTTGAATTTATTCATGTGTTATCAACCCATCTTTTGGGCAGATATTTACAATTTAAATACTAAAATTATGGATTATGAAAAAATTGTTTATTTACCAACTTTTATTACTTAAAACAAAAACAGTAAATGATCTATTCTTTTGAGGAACTTCATTTTTGTTGTGTCTTTCTTTGTGTTTCTCATACGTGAGATTAACGACTGAGATTATAGATCATAGAATATAAAACTGTTTTTGAAATCTTCCTAGTGGGAGAGCGAGATGCAGGACGTGTTTGAGGTCTTGGGTGTCAACAGAGACGGAGGCAGCATCCAGAGCTGTGCAGGTATACACGCTAATCTACACACAATGCAGAATCAAGGCAGTAAAACGTTGTACAATATAAATTCATTCAAAAAAGAAAGAGAATTAAAAAAAAATTGCCAGATCAGTGTCAATACACAATATTTACTGTTTCAGCAGGCAAGAGATCAAAAACAAGTTGAAACGAAATGCAATACAATAAAAAAATAAAGTATTGTAACTATAGTAAATATATAATTACAGTAGTAGGTAATAAAGTGCTGGTGTAATAAAATATTCAGTGATGGGGTGATGTGACATAATCAAAGTCATTTTTACTGTCTTTTAACAGCTAGTGTTATCCCACCCCCCTAACCCAGCCCAGCAATCTGTTAATTATGGTGTGTGTCTGCTGTCTTGTCCTCAGGTGGCTCAGCGGTCTACGGATCAGGGATCAGCTCATTCCGAACAGCAGATTCTAAACAAAGATGAGCTGGACTCGTATATGGGGGAGGTGAGTGGGGATACCCTTTTTTAAGTACCCCGGTGTTTAAGTCAAACTGGGATTTTTCATTGTGTACAATAACAGAGAGCAGAACACAGTTCTGAGAGTAAAAAGTCCACTTACGGATGGTGGAGGCCACTGTGCTCATTGGGACCTTCAGAGCAGCAGAGATCTTTCTGTAACCTTCCCCAGATCTGTGCCTGGAGACAATCCTGTCTCGGAGGTCTACAGACAATTCCTTTGACTTCATGCTTGGTTTGTGTTCTGACATGAACTGTCAACTCTGGGACCTTTATATAGACAGGTGTGTGTCTCTCCAAATCATGTCCAATCAACTGAATTTACCACAAGTGGACTCCAATTAAGCTGCAGAAACATCTCAAGGATGATCAGGGGAAACAGGATGATTAAGGAAACAGGAAAAAAATAAGTTTGCAAAAATCTCAAGTAAACTTTTTTCACGTTGTCATTATGGAGTGTTGTGTGTAGAATTCTGGGAAGAAAATTAATTTAATCTATTTTAGAATAAGGCTGGGACATAATAAAATGTGGAAAAAGTGATGCGCTGTGAATCCATTCCGGATGCAGTTTAAATACAGCCTTCTTTAAAATGTTTTACCTCGGCTAAGAGTCTCATCAGCGTAATGTACTCGAAGTCTTCTGTAAATGTCAATCACTGTGAATCAATTGCTCACGTTCCTTCATTCTCCAGAAAAGTCATTGTTTGTCGGATTGTATTTTTCCTTAACTGGTTGCAAGTGAAAAAACGTCAGACTTTGAAATACAAAAGCAAATGTTACCCAAGATTAGCTCTGTTCACTTCACAATGGAAGGAAAGAATTTGTAGCAAAGTGAACGTAGAAATTAGAAACAAACTAATTTCCAACATAAGAACAACATTATCATTATTCGTTTTTTAAATCAAATTAATCAAATAAATTAATATCTGCTGGGACTTTTACAGTATATAAACAGCATAAGAGGTTATGAGCTAATTTATTAACAACATAAATTTTAAGGATAAGCAAACATTGTGCTGAGCGACATGATGTCGGGATTCAGAATACAAAGTCGAGTGTGTAACGTCTAGTGGCCATCATACAGTGCGTTTCAACATGCATTTGTGTGTGTGTGTGTGTGTGTGTGTGTGTGTGTGTGTGTGTGTGTTGGTGTGTGTCTATTTGGGTTCTTCCAGACGTCTATCGATGGGATCCTGCAGTGGGCTTTTCACAACATTTCTCGTCCTCTCTCCGAGTCTCAGGGCTACTTCCAGTGACTCCAAAACGCCTGTAAAACCTAATGATTTACAGCACAGGCAAAACAAAACTCTGTCTCTCTCTCTCTCTCTCTCTCTCACACACACACACACACACACACACACACACACACACACACACACAAAGATCTATTCTATAATAGAATATAAACATCAGTTTCTAAGATTCCTGCTGTCTATATTTTTGCATGTAAAAGTTAATTATTTATAATAATCATATGTGTGTTATGAACAATACCAGGGTCAGAAGTTTCCCTCTTAAGCTTAAATCTTTAATGTAAAACATACAATATTCCTGTACCAATGTGTTTGTTGGAAAACACACCTTAATAATGAGGAGAACGTCTTCTACGTCCCATGGAGGGTTTCAGTAGTTAATGATCAGAGAAGGGAAATCTTCTTCATGTCTCTCTGAACTCAGAAACTAAATGAATTTATAGGGGTAATATTGTATCACCTGCACTGCCATTTCAACCTTCTTGTGGTGTAAACATTAATGCTTATATAAGTGACAGAACATCAGTTATCAAACAAACATTAGCAATCATTTTTTAAATTAATCAATTCATGATTATTAATAACATACCCAATAGCAGCAGTACATAGCTCTGTGTTTTGAAAGATAAGAAAGGCACTACATACCCATGAGCCACTCTGATTTATTCTAGTTCTGGGCTGCTTTTCTTTTTCCGAAGCGTCCAAATAAATAACCATAATTATATTTGTTCATGCAGGAGAAATATTCTTTAGGATTATGCAGCTACGGACCTCTTTTATCTCGTTTAGCTTCGAAACTTTAGGAGAATGTTTTGTAACCTCATTTAACTTTAAAACAACAAAACAATATTAGCCTCATTATTTAAAGGTGTCCATTTTTTTCTCTTGACATTCACACTTGTGCTGTATAACATGTATTAGTAAAATTATTAAAAGTTGATAAGTTGACATTATATGATTGATGATCATGGAATGTGATTTTTAGTAATGTAACAAAACAAAAACACTTAGACATTAAGAAATATAGGTCGAGAACATTCTATGTCACGATTTAGTTTCTCAAATTAGTCTCATGTTCTGGCTTCTTACTTAGTACATTTCACATTTCACAAGTAAATAACATCTAATTATTTTTTGTGCAATATACAACTTAAAAAGGATCATCTAGAATGGGTGTTTTGTTACAAACGTAGAGAAAAGAAGAATTTTGTCATTTTTATTTTTTTATTTTCAAACTCAGAAATATTTAATGTAAATTGTATTAATAATAATTAAATCTGTCTAATTGAACCAAGCACTGATGTCTTATATTGGTTTGATTTGTTATTTACTGCAAAAAAAAATGGCAGCAAATATCTTGAAGCTAGGTATTACCTTAAGCAATATCACACTCGAGGTCGTGCTGTTGTACTGAATATCAGCACAGCATTATTTTAAGCATGGTCTATTAGCAAATAATGTTATAATAATGCTGCTTATTTCTAGAAA
The DNA here is from genome assembly GCF_024256425.1 of Clarias gariepinus. Lineage (NCBI taxonomy): Eukaryota > Metazoa > Chordata > Actinopteri > Siluriformes > Clariidae > Clarias > Clarias gariepinus. The sequence continues at coordinate 1,839,631 of NC_071110.1, forward strand.
TAAATGCTTAGTTTTGTTCTGGCAAAAGAACGAAAATGCGTAACTTTTTGATTTTTATTTGTACTGTTTATCTACGTATATATCCATTTAGGATCCTCTGTAGTCCAACCAGGGGCCGTGGAGACTAATGGTGACCAATGTATTTTCAGTATTCTCATTTTTACGCCCCATGTAGCATCTCTGGTCAACACACTACACACACTGCGGGTAATTTGGGAATGTGATAACCTGCATGTCTTTGGAATGTGGGAGGAAACGGAGAATCCGGAGGAAACACACCAAGTACTGGGAGAACATGCACACTCCATGCACACAGACCCCCAGGCAGGAATTGACCCCAGACCCTGGAGATGCAAGGCGACAGCGCTAACCACTAAGCCATCGCGCCACCAAATTGTACAGTATATACTGTAGATATATATGTTTATTAACTTATTGTTAACTTGTTTATTCTTATATTAAGAAATTGTAGTTTGGTTTGACTGAGCTTAAGGTATTGTTCTCTTGCTAAGATGCCATTGTTTTTGCAATGTAGCCAATCAGAGCTGCTTTCAGTTTGATTTACATAGCTATAAAAAAGAAATGAATTGTCTGTTTGCATGTGGATCTTCAACTTGATGACACTTGCAAAAAATATTTCTCTCCCTGCTGTGCTCTGAGTGTAGACAATCTGACAAAAAGGGAGTCATGGTGAACTTCAAGTTTTCTTCATCTGTTAATGTTTATCTCTTTGGTATGATTATAAATGCATTCTCTTAATCCCAAAGGTTCCCCAGTATATGTGGTATTTCTAGGAAGCCTAGTTAAGTTCTCTCAAGGACACATTATGGTGGAGCGCCAAAGCTGTCAAGCTCAGGGAGAGAGCGAGAGAGAGAGCGAGCACATGAGGAATGTTAATGACAACCATGTGAGTTTTGGGAATTTTGCATTTCCAGGCGGAGATTGATGGCCAAATATCTGCTGCGTTTGGATGAAAAGGACAGATGGAAAATTACAGATCTGTCAGTTGGATCTGCGTTGATGTTTCAGGGGGTTGAGGTATTTTTCTTCCAGGTGTTTGGTCAGAGAAGGGGTCATATATTTTTTAATAGTCACCATGGCTACGAATTTTGCAAAACCCAACAAATACAGCATAAAGAATTCTCTCCCAGTCATTAACTTCCAATGGAGTGTGAAGGAAAATGTTTTCATGTGACCAGATGTTTTTTCTCTTTTTTTTGGCAATGCAGGCAGTGTAGATCACCAGGAATTAAAATGTCAGTCTCCCTGGTTCTGTTTTCTTCCCTGCAGGAGCTCGAACACTGTTAAGGATTACAAGATGTGCTGTCGAAGAGATTTATAGAGATGTCTTGATCAATAAAAGAGGCTCAGGAACGTCTGGGTTTTGTGCCAAATGTGGTCAGTTGTAGTTGTAGGTACAATAAATAATTGTAAAAACAAAACAAAAGCAACGAACAAACAAAATATCCGGACCTGAACAAACTTAAAGCAAACACACCAATCAGCTATAACATTAAAACCACCTGTTTAATGTTGTGTAGATCCACCTTGTGATCTGATCCATCATCGACCTGGACTCAACCAGACCTCTGAAAGTGTGCTGTGATATCTGGCATTGGGACAGTATATGATGCTTTAAACTCTGATTATGATGCGAGGTCTGGCCCCCATGGATTGGACTTGTTTGTCCAGCACAGATGCAGATCGAAGATTCAATTGAGATCTGGCAAATTTGGAGGCTTTGACAACACATTGAACTCTTTGTCATGTTCCTCAAACCATTCCTGAACAATGTTTGCAGTGTCTCACTGCTCATGACAATAGGTGAGGTGAGGGTCATGACCGAAAGGACAAGATCATGGGTACAAGCGGTCGAAATGGGTTTTCTCAGGAGGAGAAACTCAGGGTAGAACCGCTGCTCCTTTTGCCTGGAAAGGAGTCAGTTGATGTGATTCAGGCATCTACTATTGGAGGGATGTGACCAGGACGCCTCCCTAGAGAGGCAGGTTCACCTGTGTGGAGGCCACGGGGCGGACCAAGGACTATATCACCACATTGGCCTGGGAATGCCTCAGGATCCACCAGTCAGAATTGGCTGAGGTGGCTGGGGAGAGGGAATTTTGGGGTTCCCTTCTGGAACTGCTCCCCCCGCGACCCGATTTCAGATAAGTGGCTGAAGATGGATGAATGGATGGAAGATGCCACTGCCATCAAGGAACAGTCTACATGACGGGATGTAACTTATTTAGTAGCAGTGTAGGTAGGACGTGTTTAAGTAACATCCATATGCATAGCAGGACCCAAGTTTTCCCAGCAGAACATTGTCCAGAGCATCACAATGCCTCCACCCACTCAATATTGCATATGTAATATTTTACATAAATATGGCCCTTTTTGCTTTTGATACTGTACGTCACTCATCGACTAATGTTTTATTTGGCATTCCCAACAAGCATTTACAGCGGATACAGGTTATTCAGAATTCTACAGCAAGAATTATTATGCAATTAAAAACATCAGAACAATTCACACCTTTATTAATCCAGCTCCATTGGCTATCTTATCGCGAATATTTTATTTAATTACAATTTTTTCATGGATAAACATGGTAACAAGCTTTACATAACATTGCTCCAGTATAACCTTCTGAACTGATCACACCGTACGCCCCTGCTCTGTCACTGCAATCTGCCTCGGCTGGGCATACACACATTCACACACTACGGTCAATTTGGAAACGCCAATTAGCCCAACCTGCATATCTTTGGACTGTGGAAGAAAACCGGAGTATCCAGAGGAAACCCACTAAGCACGGGGAAAATATGCGAACCCAAACCCTGGAGGTGCAAGGCGACAGTGCTAACCACTCCACCACCGTGCTGCCCTGAGACTCACCTCTTTAAATTGTTTTATTGTTTATATTAATTACTTATTTGACTTCCACATATGGATTGTCAATGTTTATTGATTGATTAATTTAATTTATATTGATCTTAATTGTATTTTTAATTGATTTTGTTTTTTTCAATGTAAAGTTTCCTTGGGTTTTTGAAAGGCGCTTATAAATAAAATATATTATTATTATTGTTGTTATACAGGATGAAGCGGTATGGAAGATGAGTAAGTGTTGTTGTTGTTGTTTTATCTTTTACTTTCTATGTAGTTCTTTGTTTTATTTTTTCTGCCCTACAGCTGTCTCATTCTTGGCAGAAATTACTTACAGTCTTTACTAGGTCTCAAATCTAATTGCTTTGTGCAGGGGGAAAGTGGTTGGCTGCTAGCATAGGCATTAACGTCGACAATTAGCATTTCCTCAGACTTTAAGGTAAGAAGGTTTGATAAGAATGTTACAAACGGAGTATAAAAATGGGGCAAATCAGACAATATAATGACAGTTAATGTAAATAACATGCAGTTAGCGTGGTGCAGAGCATAAACATTATCTGCTAGCATGATACATTATAAAAATTAGCATTTACTCTGAAATGGAATATAAAAAACGGATTTACACAGTATATAAAATAAAAATAAGAAGTTTTACTCTCTAGATTTTAGGAATCTAAAGTGACACCAGATATTACGGTGAAGATTATTACTAGAGAGTGAAATTCCGTATGCAGTTAGCATGCTTATGGACGCCAGGTGCTGATGAGATCACCGTAAGAAAATGTGCTAGTGTGGATTTCAAAATGAAAAGCCTCAGCTCCAGCTCAGATGTCAAATAAAACAGATCTGCTTTCAACATGCAGAAGAGAAATAGTTTAATCCCAAACATTCTTCAGTCTCGGACGCGTTAAGCGAGGCACTAAACAGCGCATGCTTGAAGTAATGAACAGGAGATGTTAGGAGTTTTTGGCTTTGATTTGAGATGGTTTTTATTTTCACCATCTCAAATCAAAGCCAAAAACTAAACAAAGAACATGAGATCGCTACTGAGGCCTCGGAGTGTAAATGCACGCTGGATCTGAAGTGTTAGGAATCTTATACAGAACAGGAAATAAGTGCTGATACGTAAATGTGGTTACTAATGATCTATTCAGGACGAGCTGGTCAGGCAGGTGGGAAGCAGGTACGATCCTTTACGATCCTGTGAAAGCAGCTGGCAGACTTGCGCTAGCAGTTTGCAGTTTATTTTTTTGTGTAAATCAGAGTTTATTGAAATTGACAGAAACACAAAACCCTACGCACCAAACAACAGTTTGTTTTCCAATCTAACTGGCTCGTCATGAACAGCACATTCCACACTCCTTTGTGATTTAAAAAGAATTTAACTTAAATCATCTGTGCAGGCCTAATAAAATAAAGCAGTAAAATAATGGCACAAACAAAACACCAGTAAATAAGTGTTTATTATTATTATTAGTAGTAGTAGTAGTATTAATAATAATAATAATAATAATAATATCAGAATTTGTCTATTAGTTCATTGTCTTGTATCAGAAACCATCTGAGTGGAAAAAAACATCTTAAAGTTGGGTGAATTTATAAAAAAAAAAAATTACATTATTTGAAAAATTAAACAAATGTCCACAAACTGTATGTTTGGTTTATTGTAATTCTAATTCATCTATACTACAATAAATGCTATAATACAACAAAAACTGTAAAATACAATAGATATAAAGACCAGATATATTTGAATATGATCAACATGATTTTATCCATTGTTTTTTTTTTCTTTACAGGGCAGTAAGTGATAAAAAAGGGTTAGATGGAGGAATTGGGTAAAGGATGGAGGGATGCACAAAGATGTATAAAGGAATTAAAAAAAGAAAAGAGGGATAAATAAAGAGATGGATGGGGGAATAGATTGAAGCATTGAGTCATAGACAGAGTGATGGATGAAGGATAAACAGAGATGGATGAAAAGATGGACAGTCAGGTTGAGGTATGGACAGCGGAATGAGTGTAAGAATAATTGACAGTTGGAGGAATAAATGAGGAATAAATTAAATGATGGATGGATAGACAGATGGTTGGAGTGATTAATGAATGGAGAGATGGATGAAGAAATGGATGAATTGATGGAGCCACAGTAATCTGTTTTGGATCGAAGTTAAACGACAACATGTAAATCCTCCTGTTCTGATGTCAACCATATGGTCTGAATTTGTGAGGAGTAAAACATTTGAGCTGAGTGTGTACGTGGACCTGGGATCATTTTAGACTTGGCACTGTAATGCTCCACACACACACACACACACACCCCAGAACCCAGTGCAGATTACCTGATGACATACCAGATATGTTACACAAGCTTTTGGGGATTGCATTTGGCACAGGCGTGATGTTCCTGATGTTTCCCTGCTGCAGAGCCAGGAGTCTGTCGGAATGCAGCCTCCTTCAGCACTCATCTATAAAAAGACCCAGCATGGCATTAGAATTATGCAGAAAGCAAACAATGCTTGGCATTTTAAATGGCGTTTTAAATTAAGGTCAACTGAATTGCCAGCTCACCTTGTTACAGTTGAAGCATTATATATAGTAACTTATTAAATAAGCTAATTAACATGTTATAATAATTGCATTCTATTATTAGACCAACTAGAACATGCTTTTATGTATATATATACTCAACAGTCTGCCATAAGATGATCAAATTTGGTTTGCCTTTTCCTCTGGCACTCATCTAAAAAACGATTCTCAAATAATTGTCAGAAGCATCAATCCCTACCAGCCAATCAGACTTAACACTCAACACTGCTAGAATGGGTTATTGATTTGGTTCTTTGGAACAAACCTTAAGGATGACATTTTCTTTTAAGTTATGGACCATGCATTTCCACTTGTGAGGTATCATGAGAACCCTAGGTCACGCACTGGCTAACCTTTAACCCTGAAAAATCCATACTTTGGCTTTGACACTTGGTGAACCGTCTCTTATCATGGGCTTTGAGAGCTGATTCTAAAACCTGAAAATGTTCGCCCACGTTGTCTGCACTTCCTGTAATGTGTTATGGGCCGTGACCCTGGCATTCCTCCACACGTTCCCACACTTCGCCCACTTCTTTGTCTTCACAAAACATTCCTAAATTCCCAATTGAGAATTTGTTGAAGAATTTGGTTTTGTTGCTGCTTTGAACATCCAAGCTGTTGATCATCTGAGCCATTGCTGTTTATGCTGATTATAATCTTGTCTTTGAGACATGTGATATATACTGTACTCCCTTTTATTATTATATCCATTATTAGTTCTTATACATCATCTAAGAAGGACGTTACAAGCCCAGGTTCTTTGTATTATCCAATGCCTGTAAAGGTGTATAACATTATTTTAATAAAATAAAAATGCTTCATCATTTTGCCTTTAGCTAGACCTCATTTGTTGCACGTACATATCAGCATATTTGCTTTACCAAGTAGGAAGTATGCAACACTGCTTCCTCTTTATAACAATGAAACATCAGCATGGGGTCAGACCTTAAACCAGCCCTAAACACAACAGGATCTCTGTCTCACGCAAAATCAGAGCCTGTCTGACATTTAGTAGATAAAAGTACCATTTACAAGTTCCAAGTTCTAACTAGATCATGACTCTAACCCCCGAGCTTCCACATCACTACAATACCATCCATGGTCTATACCTGGGGCCAGGAGCCTATTCCAGGAATCCAACTTCTTGGATGGTGTGCCAACCCATAACAAGGCAGTCTTTTACTACAGGTGTTTTGGAAACCCCAATCAGCTTACAGTTCATGTCTTGGGACAGTACAAGGAAACCAGAGTACCCAGGAGGAACACACCAAGCAAGGATGGAACTCCACACACACAGACCAGAGGCAAGATCCGAACCTTCAACAGACAGTGCTACCCACTGAGCCTTTGTTCCACCCTTTGTGAATAACATATTGTAAATAAATGTATTATTCCCTAAGAACTAATGTCTGGGGAGGGGAGGCACAAAGGAGTTATTGGTGATACGAGGATCTGGGTTCGAGGTTGCGACACCTTATCCTACCCAGCCACTACATGCAGTCTCGGTCCCAAGCCCGGTTAGAAAAATGGGAGTGTTGTGTCAGTACGAGCATCCAATCTGTACAAGTAAAAACCTGTCCCAAGTTGCGTGTGAATGGGATGGTCCGTGGCAACCCCTTGACTGGAAAAGCCAAAAGACAGTTAACTGAGGTAATAATATCCACTAAGCTTTAGATAACTGCACTCGTTTACACTTTCTTATTCAGATAAATGATTCAAGAATGCAAATATATAAAAGAATTCTCTAAAGTTTATGATTATAGACATCAAACACAAGCAGCAGCAGCAGTCTGGAGACTAGACACAATGAAAGGGAAGTGAAGCCCTGCGTTATTCCATGACTTTCCAGTGTCATGGTGCATCACATGTATGTATGAAAGACAAACAACAAAGCAATTTGCTGAGACTGAAAAGGAACAAATTAAAATAATTGGCTCAAATGTTTCCTCATGGCAATATAATAACGGGAGACGGCATTTCGTTAAAGGCTCTATGGTTAAAGGTGGCCATCGTATCGTTAACTTCTCTGTTATAAAATGTTCAGCAAAAGTACAGAGTCTATACCAGTAATAATGTGATAATAAAACCAGTTTCATTCAGTTGATGGATTGTTGTTGATTCTTCACTTATTGGAAATTGTGATATTTAATGACTTAAGCTTATGTTTGTGTCTGCAATGTTTACTGTAAAGAGTCTACCACTGTTTACAGAGACAAAACTAATGAAATCACATCCAGATGATTCATTATATATATATATATATATATATATATATATATATATATATATATATATATATATATATATATATATATATAATTGTTTTGTTCTACATGTCCTTCCACAATATATGATTGAGGTACACAAATTAGATTAAACAGTGGTTTTAACACCCAAGAATTAATCAAACAATCCATGTACAATATCTTATATTTAAAATGTTAAATATACAACATTACTTATTAGTAATACAACATTACTGCTGATGTGAACACTCAAATTATATCAAGATTTATAAAAATGAAGCTGTAGTGATGGTTTAATCTGATGGGGTAGGGATAGCTCAGTGGTTAAGGCATTGGACTACGGCTTGGAAGATCCCAGGTTCAAACCCCACAACCAACAAGTTGCCACTGTTGGGCCCTTGAGCAAGGCCCTTAACCCTCAACTGCTCAGATGTGTAATGAGATAAAAATGTAAGTTGCTCTGGATAAGAGCGTCTGCCAAATGTAAATGATGTTTTTATGGCCGCCAATGTTCAATTCAATTTATAACGTAAAGGTATTTGTATAGCACTTTTAACAATGGTCAATATAGCTGCCAGGCTCCGCCCCCACCCAGCTTCACGCATACACAGGCAGAAATGATCTAATGTAGTCTTCCATTACTACACCTCCATGGTATTTTTCATGTTGTTGGAGCTGAGGACAAACGTTTGTTCAGATTTTTACTACCAGTTCAAATCCATGCATAAAACATTAACATCTGGATCTGTTTCTGGTTTCTGTCTCTCTCTCACCATTCAGGTGAACAGGACGCGCCTCTCATAGGGCTGTGTTGCCAAAACGGCTGCGGAGTATTTACTACAGAACTTACTACAATATGTTTAATAATGCTAGGAATTTAGATGATTTTGGTTCGATTTTGGTAAATCATGGGTTTTGGTTCTTCATAATTGTTTTCTGTTGATAATGTGGTAAAGTTTACTGGCATAATCTCTATTTACACTGTCTGGGTATGCATGTGTGTGATTACAAAACCTTTCTGAGACAAAAACATCAATCGTTTTACAGAAAGCTCACTAATAAAGAGTCAACTGTCTACATAGATTTCTACCACACAGCTGTTGTGGATTAATTTTCCATAACAGCAGCTCTGACACCAGAGCCAGCAGTAGTTTATATAAAAGACAGAGTTAAATAAAACCAAAGAAGTTATATAATTATTGATTTAGAAGTTAAGTTTAGTTTAGGAAGCATTTATATGTAACATGTCAGGGAAGAAGTCTCCAGTGTCAGTGCTTTGTAACAGATATAAACTTTTTAACTTTAGACAGAGTAGTTTACTCTCACGCATTTTTCATCTCATTAACTTCAACATGAGAGAGAGAAAAGAGGCGTCTTACAGAATGAGTGTTTACAGCTGCTACAACGTAAGTGAGAAACAGGAGCTCATTTGTTCCTAAGACTTTCCATAACGTTAAACAGCCGTCTTTAATTCTTTCTCTTCAAAGACTGAACCACTTACACCTATGTATTTGGCAGATGTTACAGATGATTCTCGTTGCTCCCGGTCCATTCAAAGCATTTTAACGCGAGTTAGATTCAAAGGTATTAAAATTATTAAAGGTATTAGCTTTAACCGCTTCCTGAAACAGAAGCTTAGAGCTTAGTGCCAAGTTTTATCTCTCCTTAAAGGCAACCAGCATTCTGTAAGAACACACAGCTGACGATATCAGCCCTCGGGCAAAGTCAGTAAAGTGTGTAAGCTTATTTATTTCATTACAGGCTAACAGGAGTTAGTGTAAACACAGCTGCTGCCAAAATCTCTCTCGTGAGGAAGTGTTCAAGATGGGAAGAATGGCTTATAGTGAGTAATTATGTATGAAAAAAACATGTAATTATTATTATTGTTGTTATTGTTATTATTATTATTATTATTATTATTATTATTGTTGTTGTTGTTATTATTATTATTATTATTGCACATTAGGGCAATGTTGCATTAGAAGAAAGCTTGAAAAACTTTTAGATGGTCTTTTAAACTGCAGCAAGCTGTACCGAACTAGTTAAAGTCCTTTGTTTACAATTTGACTTGAATAAAAGTACAAAAGTATGTACAATACATTCAAATTTACCTAAGTATCAAAAGTTTGTCTTAGTTTACTATTATAGTTATAGTTCTCTCTTTCTGTATTGCTGCTGTCTGCACCCATCAACTTCTCTGATTTTAAACACCTGCTACATGAATAAGTGTTTCACAAAGGGAAGGTAAATCACAAAGTTACACATAATAATTAGCAGATGGCTTATTACTGCTCCACATGCTACACACCTCTGTAACCTCTATGCAATGCAAGCAGCATGCATGTAGGAGTAGACTGTAGTGAAGTAGAAGTACAGATATTGGTCGTATAATGTAGTGAAGTAAAAGTATAAAGCATCCACTAATAAAACTACTCAGGCAAAGTACAGATACATCAAATATGTACTTAGGTAAAGTAACTTTATTTAGTTACCCTGCACCTCTAAAGATTTATTATCGTAAAAATTAGGGATCAAATTAGGGAATATTGGAAATGCCTTAAAAGTGTCAAAAAAGTCATTCATCTTCATTATTACTCAACAATCTTTTATATAAAAATAGAAACTATTAATTTTGCATTACATTTTCTTCACGTCATATATGAATTTTTGTTTTGTAATGTCTTGATCTTATTTTTACTATTTACTAAGGTATTTAAAAACACTTTTTTCTATTCTATAATATATTACATCTTGTTTCGATATATTAGATAGATTAGAGATATAGCCTTTTAGATCTAATATTATAGATCTTGTTTTGAAGCGTTCCCGTTTCAGCTCGTTATCCCGATTCCCCTGGGTTAGTTTCAGTTTAAATAGCTCCTCTATTCACGGAAATTCTTCCTCGCTGGTAAAAATAGCTTGGCAATGCTGACACACAATAGTTCCCTTCTCGAGAGCATGACAAAGGCTTGTTTTTATTTCGCACACAGCAGAGTCTGTGTTTCAGCCCCAAAACATGCATGTTTAATCTCACACATGTCAGAAACAGTCGAAGTCGTTAACTCGGGCGTCACACTGCATTCTCGCCGGAGCGCGCCGACTCAGTGGTGCGATTGTTAAAGGGGGGTGAGACGCTGCTGATGGTTAAGTGCACTGTTTAAACTACAGCAACTACGATTGCGCTTCAGCTGACGGCGGAAAAACGCCTTTTTAGACATCTCATTGTAAATCACTGTTTCTCAGAAATAAAGACTGGATCTGTGATGAACTGAGGTCTTTAGACTGGACCAAGGCTCTGATGTGTTCTGTGGGAATAAATCAAAGGTAAATCAAATGTACACAATTTTATGATCGTCCCAAATGTTGTCCAGCAACCAGCCGAGACGTGTGGTGTCTGAAGTTTGGTTTAGTTTGAGCGCACGCACACAAATATGGGACCTTTAAAGTACATAACCGGATCACTGTTAAACACAACCAAGACCTGCGCTGGTCTTTTACATTATAATCACTTCAACTGGTGACCAGAATGTTTGGTTAAACATTGCTCATTTCTGTCTCTCTCTCTCTGTCTCTCTGTCTCTCTCTCTCTGTCTCTCTCTCTCTCTCTTCTCCCCTGGTGGTTAAAGCCACCGAGCTGGAGCTATGTGCTGACTCAGCGTCAGAGACGCTCACCGCTGTTTGTTCAGGGCCGCTAATGGAGGCCTGCGCTAACGTGATTGTGCTCATCCAGTGGAAAAGCATTTCACACTATCTGATATCACACCGATTACACGGCAGCGCTCTGGTTAATGAATTACTCTGAGTGACCGTCCTTAAACACAGCAGTGAGAAGGAGAACCGCAGCGACTGCACGAGACGTTGCATGGTTTTTATTCCTGCTCCATAATTTCTAATAGAATATTCTGGTTTATGAGAAGAACCTGGCACCGGCCGTGTGTGCGGGAGAAAACTGTGTGTGTTGGAAGCGTCTGTGCTGACCGAGGTAATACTTCACAGAATGGATAAATATTAAATTTGTGTCGCTGAATTGTCAGGAAAAGAGAAAGCAGAGAGGAAGAAAAACATCCAGGGATCATCAAGTTTAGTGTCAAATGTTTTTATACCAAAATGCACGTTTTTTACAGCATGTTCACACCGGTGTGTGTTTTAGGGGTTTAGAATGCAACATGATGCATAAACCCGTGTAATCACTGATATGCTGAACTTGTCCATAAGGTGATTCTTTAATGTCAGCGTTTTGTAACAGCTGAAGAGATACAGAGGAGTTTACACTTATTTTATAACATAAATCTGAATTTTTACCATTATCTTCTCGCTTTTCAATACACTTTGTTACAAAAAACGTCTGAGCCGCGAGCCACGGATGCACCGCTGTCTTCGGTTCTGCATCAGAAGTGAATCTTCATCCTCTTCATCCAAAGTTCTACTTTTAGGGGACTTAACAGGTGAAAGTCTGACGAAGTGAGATCAGAACTGTGGTGAGGACGCTGTAACATCTCAGAGTGTCGACAGTGTGTGCAGAAGTTTCTGGACGTGTATAGTCACATGAGATCACAAAGCCTTGAAGTATCAGTCCTCGGTGTTTAATCTGAAGTTTAGTCTTCAATAAGAGTCTCACTGTAACGAGCACTCTCGAACCTTTTTCCTGATGATGTTCCAATACTTTTGGCCCTCGGGAATCCTATAAGCTGAAAGTGTTAATGAATTTTCCTGCTGATGATTAACTTTTTCTTGAGGATGTTTTCGTTCCGTACTCTGTCCTTCACTCACAGGCTTGTAGTGATGAATCTGTGGCGCCTCACCTTCAATGATTCTCTTTAAGAAACTTTCACCTTCCTTAGAGTATCGCTCAGACGTTAGTTTGCAGATATACAACCACTTCTGTTTATGCTTTTCCGTGAGTGGTTTCAGCACCAGGTTACGAACATCTTAAACATAAGAAATCAATGCACGCTGCTATTTTTTCATGTTTTCAAGTAAGGCGTCCATTTTTGCTTGCACCACAGCTTTAATATGATCAGAGTGCGGATAATTTTTAATTCACCTCGTAGCTGCTATAATTTAAGTGAAAACAGGAACTGATGCTTTACATCATTAAATGTAATTACATATACAGAAAATATGTAATAATGATTCTCCTAATAAATAATAAAAGAAAGTGGAGCGATCCAGGTTTTTGAACAACTCGACTCATTGTGTGGATGGATTGTGACTCGTGCTCTCGACCCAGTCGTGTGTTAAAGTGTTATGAGGAATTCGCTTTTAACCACAATCTGTTTTTTGCTGCTTCATTCCTCCGGTCCCGTTTTCTAACAGACTTTTCTTTCTTTTCTGTGGTCTCTCTTTTTGGGTCTTGTGACTTTCCTTGGGTCACTTGGGATTTTTTATTTTTTGAAGTATAAACATCTCCTCTATCAGGAGAAGAACAGGCAGAATAGAGACATTAGAGTTCAGCTCAGTCAAGCTATGAGAGATGAGCTGCGATGGTGGAGTATTTATAGTGTAATAAACACGTACTGTGTGCGCCTACTGTATGAGCGACTCTCAGTATAACACTTTAGAATCATTCGTTTAGAAAAATAGTAAAAAACTAAACAAAAAATGGACTCATCACGGGATCTAATTGGGATCTCCCTGTGCAGGATCTAATTGTGTGTGCACAATTTATTATAATGAACAAACCAACCACAAAAATGTGCATTAAACTGTGCACACAGCCTCGTCAAACATACACAGAGTACTTCAACATGGGAAGGAATTGTGACTCATGCACTCAAATTACAGCCTCACTATATACGTGTGCTTATCTTCTGCTAACAAACTGACCCATAATTTGATGAACACGCAATAACATTTCTTATGTATATAACACGTGACCTTGATGCGTCTCTGTGCTCGCTCTGCGACTTCCTGAATTAATCTTCAAATTCTGTATCTTTTTTTTTTTTACCTATTTTTATTTTCCCTGATTTTCTATCTGAAAAAAATATTAATCTATCAACATTTTTAAATTAACAGCAGAATTCATACTCAAGTAAAAGTTTAACTATGAAAATGTAATAATTAATTAATGTAAAAACTGGTATTCTGAGATTAAACTAATTAAACACATTGCCTGACCAAAGAATAACTGGAACACTGGAAGATTTCATTCAGTCACCTTTAGCTTTGATTACACACACATGGTGGTGTCCAGTTCATGTGTGAAAATGATTCCTCATACTTCCAGAGACACTCCGTCACACTCTAAATCCTGGAATATTCCCCATGCCATCAGGGAAGAGAAACTCATAGATGTGATCCTCTGGTGATTCAGTACATTCAGGTGGTCAGCTGACTTCATTTTATTGCCCCATAACGTTACTGAGTCTAGACCTGAGCAACTGATCAACCCCAGATCATAACACTGTCTCCAGAGGCTTGTACAGTGGATTGCTGCTTGCTGCGAGCCTATAGAAGTGGGATGCAGAGGTTTTGCCGCTCGCTCCCTGTGCAAGATCTTCACCAGGCTTGGCATCATGGGAGCTGCAAAAAGGAGAGCCATCAATTCCATTACAGAAGCCTCAAAGTGGGCCAGTGCTGCTGGGACACAAGCCGGGGCTTGATCAACCCCGTCTGGGTCACCTGAGAGAGGGTGTCTGATGCTGTGAGAGCCGAACGATCTCAGCCCAATGATCCCAGGAATATCACTGATGATGTGTCCCAGAGCATCCAAAAATGTACAGTGTTTACGCACACAGAGTAATAAAGACATTTTAAATTTACATTTACAGACATTTAGAGTAAAACAATTTCTGGATTTAAATTGTAAAAAAGTTTATTCCTAATAAACAAACCAGACATGTCAATAACAAGGGAAAAAATCTCTCAAACAAAAGAAGCATTGATAGGAACATGTTTCAAAGGGGAACCTATGCTTCTCTGGGTGATACCAGATAGTATGACCAACGCTTTCTACTGTATAACTGTGTGCTCTGGGGTCGAAAGTAACTGTTTAACAGGAAATGTGTTTTAGTGGATATAAAGCCCAGTTTGTTCAGGTTGCCAATTTTTTACTGTTGGAGATTCAAGTAAAAACTGTTTGTGGCTATTTATGTCCTTAAACTATTTGAGCGGTTGAAGTCACGAGCCATGTGCAATAGTGAAAGTTCAATCAATTTCAATCCAAACCATCTTCATGGTTATCAAGTGGACCATCCTTACACATCTTTAAGCAGAACATATGGGGCCATCCTCAGCAGTAGTTAGTTGTCACCATGTGGTCACCAAGGGGTCAGGGTCTCTGGTAACTCAAGGATTGCCATGTGAAGCTTGAGAGAGAGAGAGAGAGAGAGAGAGAGATCAGCAGGATTCAAATTTGCAACCTGTTTTTTAATAAGACGAATGCTTTTTGGATTGCATTATTTAGGGGCCGTGTAATGCCATGTAAGTTCTGTTTATGTCTCTTTACATGATCATATGAGCTGAGATATGATGCAATATTTAATCTTCTGGTGTCTGCTGTGTTTTGGGGCCCTGGAGAAGTTTTGAAATGCCCAGAATTTGTGCATTTTTTAGTTGCTTATATGATGTAAGTTGATTTAATTTTGCTGTTACCCGAAAAAAATGCAAGTTTCCCCTTCCTGTGTGGCAGCCGAGCCCAAAGGGTTTTAATAAACAAAAGGTTTATGAATGATGCAGAGCCGTTTTAATGTCATTGGACATACTGATTTATATATTTCAGTCCAAATACCTTGATTTCAATTAAAAATCTACTGAACAGCTCAACTCCCGCTATCCGTTATTACCCAGATGAGGATGGGTTCCCTGTTGAGTCTGGTTCCTCTTAAGGTTCCTTCCTATTACCATCTCAGGGATGTTTCCACCAGCATGGTTCTTTAATAAAACAGGCACAATTTATAATTCGAAAAAATTAGGATTGTGCACTGATTATGCAATACTAACTGGAACTGAGCTACAGAGAAAAAGTGAACGAGTTCAGATCATGTAGTGACAAGTTTGCATTCCTGATGATAAGGAAGCGATTTAATATTCTCATAGTTAGTGAAAAAGCTGTCCCTCCTTATATTTGTAGAGACTTGCCAATGACCGACATTCTTTACTCACACCTGCAACGACACATGGATGTGTGTTTTTTCCCACTGAGTCACACTGTCTCAGACTTGGCTGGAAATACCCACGCTATCAATCAGCCTCATCACTGCAACGTTTCTATGTTACTTGACATCTGGAACAGAGCGGATTCATAGAAATAGACATTCCTCCTGTCTGTTGCTGTAAAACTGGTTTGGAATCTTTCCCACAACCTCACACAACTACTGGGTATTCTCGGCAATTTGACACATCGCTGTCTGAAACTTTATTCAGTGTATAGTGCACCACCCAGGAAAGCTGATGTAATATAATTAAAAGAATGATGTCAAATGGAAAAAGGTGGACTTGCTTTACCCATGGAAGTAGTAAATTCCCCTAAGGCATTTCGTGTAATCAACATGCAATGAATAAAACATTGCTGTTTTGGTAAAATAATCAACCACAATATTGTGTGATGACAGTTTTATATCACACAATACACAGTTACTGTTTACACTCCAAAGGTGTTTGATTACACTTTTACCGCTGCAGTTTGCCAAGGACTTTAAATCTGTATTACTTTAAAAATAGCAGATTATTAAAAACTGAATATTTTGAAATGTACCAAGTTATTTCCTGTTGTCACTTGCTTACAGCAACTACAAACTTTACTTCACCCCAGAATTATGCAATAAAAAGAAAACAGTAAGCGGCACTTCTGCACACAGAAACACCTTGTTGATGGGGAGATCAGTAGGGAATGGCCAGACTGGGAGTACTTCAAATAACCACTCAGTACAATTGTGGAGAGCAGAAAGAACATCTCACCATGCACAACACATCAAATCTTGAGGAGAATGGCTAAAATAGCAGAAGATCAAACAGGAATCTAAGGCTAAATTGAGGCCAAACTTGACAGTTGAAGACTAGAAAACGTAGCCCTGTTTGATGAATCTTGATTTCTGCCAAGCCACACAGATGATAGGGTCAGAATTTGGTGCTAACAGAATGATTAAACCCAACCTGTTTTGTGTGAACAATCCAGGCTGGTGGGGGTGGAGTAATGATGTGGGGAATGTTTACCCAGCATACCTGGCCCATTAATATCAATCAATCAATCATCGCTTGAATCATGGCCACAGACTGTTTCCATATTAAACATGTGCATCCCTTTATGACCACAGTTTTACGCATATCTACTTCCAGCATGCATTACATCACAAAACAAGCATGGGCACACACTGGTTTCATAAACATCAGTGTTCTTTAATGGCTTTTCCAATCATGGGATCTGACTCCAGTGGAACACCTTTGGGATGTGGTAAAGATGTGTGTAACATAAAAGTGCACTAAGGAATCTATCGAGACTGCAGCAATGTCAGCATGGACCAGAATTTCAAAGCAATACTTTTGAAAGCAAAAGGAATACCCTACCCAGTATTAGTTTAGTGTTCATAGTTGCAAAAGAATATATGGTGTAACGGCTAAACTCTAAAGTGGAGTTCACGTCGGTGTTTATGTGGTCTGACGAGTGAATGCAGTGTATGGTTTGGGACAATGTGTGTAATTTTAGAAAGGCAATTCAGTGTGTGTTTGCTTTGTGCAAAAAAAACCCAAAAGACCAAAAGAATTACAGAAATGGGTTGCCATGGTGAGTCTCTGATATGAAAGAGCAGTATAGGGCTCGTATAACCTTCTCTGCTTTCAACCAACGAATAAACTTGCACGTCTGGGATGGAAAAGTGAGACAACTGTAAATGAATAGGCTACTGCTATTGTTATTCGACTAGAATAAAGGTGAACACTTAGCAGGTTTTCTCACAGGTGAGAAAGCAGCATGAGCATTTAGAAGGACGCTTCACTTGAATGGTTTTCTTTGTTCTTGGTGTTTTTAGGACCGCAGCATCAGACGCTCAGCTCAGGGTAGATTACATGGTACTACCGGTAGCGTAGTGATAAAATGACCCACCCTGTTCCCTTTGTAGCCCACACATACTGTATGAGTCCATATGTGAATATATTTTTACAATGCAATATTAGGTGTCAGTCATATAAAGAAACTCTTGTTGTATATATAATGTATAGATATACAATATTATTATGGTATAAACCTCTGGTGATGTGTGCATTATGTAGTGGAGCAATGTATTTGACTAAAAGCACCAAGTTTCTCCCCTGACTCTTTCCATATCATAGTCAGGGAACCAGCCCCAGCAAATTGGGAAAGGTTGCATAAGGAAGGTTCGTTTCCCAGTCACAAGGTTCTGGTTGACTAGGAAATGAACCTGGGTCGCAGTAAAAGTGCTGAATGCTAGCCACTTATCCATCTAATGCCCAGGTTATTAGGAAATTTACATTAACATTTATGCATTTAAGGAATGCTCTTATCCAGAGTGACTGGTAAACAACTGTAAACACCTCAGTCGGAACAGTCTGACCCGATCAGGCTTGACTGGAATGAATTTTTTCATGGTAATGAGAAGGGTGGGGTAAACCACTGATAATCTATTCAATAGAAAAATATTACGGATTGTAAACAATTGATCTGATAGTTGAAATACAGTAAATATATTCTTACTGCGCATGTTTGCCCCATGTGCGGGTAGATTTAGGTGATGTAAGGAGTTTCCAGGAAGAGAATTTTTGTGTAAACGTACCTCTTATCTGATCAGGGTCCATGTAAACAGTTAAGCTGGAATCTCTAAATATTTTCCATGTAAACGTACTGTAGCTCGTGTATTGAATTAAAAGCACTTTAAATTGTCAAAATTTTGTTGTCATCAAGTTAATCAGTCACAAACATATACGTTTACAGTTTTCTATGTATGTTTTTTTTTCTACAATCTTTTTTAAAAACCTTGTGTTTTTCTTTCTTTTCCTTTTTTAGCAAGGTGTTATTGGTAATTCTTCATTCTCTGTCCCTAACTGATGAACTAGCCTGAGGAAATAAATGTTTGCTGACAAAACACTTCTATATGCATGTCTACTAAGTGCTGTAATGGTAATATAGTATGTGTAAAAAAAATATTATTTATCTTTAAAGCAGATTTATTTTGATGTTATATTCTTAAGATCACAAGTCCTTCCTTAATGCTGTACATCTACACACCTGAGAAGGAACTTTTCTTTCGATGCTCACTCCAGCACACAACATGTTGGCACACTTACAGTATAACCTGTATACGAGTGCGTCTGTTCTATTCTGTCCCGCGTTGTAGATAATCTGTAGTCTGTGCACATAGTTCCAAAACCTTTGCACACTTGTATTCTTGTTGAGGTTGTTAACTTTTTGCTGTGATATTGTACTTTGTCTCATATGTCGTATTGTCTCTTGTCTGCTTCTGTAACATTAAAATGTTTTCTTATCTTATCTTAGAAAAGTAAATGTAAACAGAGTAATAAATGTTCAGATACAGACAGATTTTACACAGGTCAAGTCAAGTAGGCTTTTATTGTCCTTTCAACTATACACAGTCCAGTACACAGTGAAGAGAAACAATGTTTCTCCATTATCAAGGTGCTACAACATTAAAAGTGCTGAACTGAAGTAGTGCAAATGAATGTCCATGAGGTGGTAAATGCGGTAAACATTTCTTGTTGTCATAGCGGCAAAAAAACAGTCATTGTGGAAATAGCAAGAGTAAAATATTGTGCCAAAAATACAGTTGTGCAGGTTGGTGTGCAAAATTGCTAAATGGTGTTCATCTAAGTGTGTGTGTGTGTGTGTGTGTGTGTGTGAGAGAGAGCTTATCAGTCCAGTCCCTTTTTATTGAGGAGTTGGATGGCTTGTGGGGAAAAAGCTGTTACACAGTCTGGATGTGAGGGCCCGAATGCTTCGGTACCATTTTCCAGATGGCAGCAGGGTGAAGAGTGTGTGTGTGTGTATGTGTGAGTGTTTGTGTGAGTGAGGGTTGTGTATGATCAGCCACAATGTTGGTGGACTTGCGGATGCAGCGTGTGGTGTAAATGTCTGTGATAGAGGTAAGAGAGACCCCGATGATCTGCTGGGCTGTAGGGTCTTGTGGTCTGAGATGGCACAATTCACAAACCAGGCAGTGATGCAGTGATGCAGCCGCTAAGCGTATTCAAAAATACAAAAAAGTTCAGTGGCTTTGCTTGAAATTATTTTTTTAGGTTTACTACTTTTTATATATCATATTCTTGTTCACTGAATCTAATTGTGTATAACTTGTTAAAAAATAATTTAATCATTATCATATAATAATAATAATAATCATATTTTTATTCAGTCAGGTTTGTTAGCACAGATGCTAACTTGTACATCAACGGTTTTTTTGTTTTTCAATTCAAATTCCTTCCTCGCTCAAGCGCGCGCCGCGATCCCTGAGGGAGATAAGCCGCGAGAACGCGCGCACGCGCGCTCAAACATTCCTCACATTCCTCACTCGCAGCGAACTGAAAACCCCGCCCCCCCTCTTGCTCGCTCTCCTGCCGCGCGCGCGGTTAGTTTAGCTATTTATGATCCCCACGCGCGGCTCTTCAGCTCAGACGCCGCAGCGCTCACACACAGAACGGGTCACATCATCCGCGCTCCGCTTCAATAATGTCCACAAACAGGAGATAATACACGCACAGGAACCCGTCCAGAAGTGCTTACACACATTTTGAAACTCAGAAGAGAAGCCCTGACTTGATGTGAGAAGAATATTTAAGGTAAATTTATTCACAATATTCCCCTCAAGCGAAAGCGCCCGCGAGACTCCGGTGTTCGTCGAAAAGAGGATACTTTTTTTCATTTAATTTTTTTCAAACCTTGATATAACTGAGTAAATATCGCGTTCTGGAATAAATCGTATGACTTCGGACGACATTGTTGTTTTTGAGGCGTTAAGCGACGGATTAATTCCTCTTTTGACCTCAGGAATGCGGCGTGACGATAGTCTGGCATTAACCTGGGTCACGTGACATCGAGAAGCATTTTTATTTCTGTTTTATTTATTTATTTACTTATTTTTCAACAGGTGACAGGTACATTTATCTTGCACTGTTTAGCCTTTGGAATATATTTAAAAGTATGTTCTAATTTTGTAATTAATTTGAACCTTAGAACACGTAATTCAATGTAAAGAATATAATGAAAAATAAATACAGAAAGGTACCTGGAATTTATATATTTACAAATGTATTTGTTTTTATTATTTTCACATTTTTTAAACTAAACTCCTAATATTTTTCTATTTAAAATGTATTTTGAAAGTCACTTTAAATCCAGATTTTACTGTGAGACTAATTGGAGTTAATGATTTGTATTGAAGTTGTGACACCTACAATATTCTGAAAAGTAAACATTTACGACCATACTCAGTATGATACGCAGTAAAATGCTCATACAACTTTTCATTACCTAAAAAAATAAAGGTAGGGTAAAGGATAAAGAGCGTAAGATAGAAGGATTTTACTGCAATAGGTAAAAAATTGTACTGAGAGAAGTTTTGCAATATACTGTAAATATCATATCGCCCACCTCTCCCAGTGAATTTCTGTGCGATGTATTTGAACTCTACAACTCTTATCTCCTTCATGCTTTTGTTCAGGTCTTTAGTCTGCACTGATCCAAGCAACCCTTCACCTTTATCCCAGACAACATGCGAACGGAGGAGGCGTCGAACACGGTGCTGCACCGACTGATCCAGGAACAGCTGCGTTACGGAAACCCCACGGATGCTCGCACCCTCCTGGCCATCCAGCAGCAGGCCCTACGGAGTGTGGTGAATGGAAGCCCTCGTTCGTCTCCCGACAGTCTCTCCCAGGAAGAACGTCAGGAACCGCAGGGCCAAGAGCACCACGTGGACTTCCAGCACTCTGAAATCTATCTTCCCTACCACCAAGAGCAGCTCCCGACGTACGAGCAGGCCAAGGCAAATGCACAGCTCGTGGCCTCATCTCAGTGGTGCCAGGACGGACAGATCTACCCAGATGAAAACCTGAAACCGAGCCACGACAGGTCACTCAGCGAGCGTCTCACGCAGCTCTCGCTTTTACGCAAGGACGTTAACATGGAGTCGCTCTCTGCAAGCTCTTCGTCTAGCTACCCGCAGATAGCAGGCTATCAAGTTAGACAGCATCACTTGGGATTTCAGCCTCACACCTCTATGTCTGATCACACTCATGAGTTTGAGACGTTCTACCAGAAACCTCCACCACCGTTTCATTCCCAACACATCAGGTAGAAACCACCGATTACATCACCGTACCTACTGTAGGCACTGCAGATTGTTGTTGTTTTTTAAATCTGTTTTCATAAAAATCTGATTTTCTTTTATTTTTAGACTCATCCCTACTGTACCTTCACCTGAAGTACGGCATGTATTATGCAGCGCGCCCCCTGCTGGCAGGGAGGTCTCCCAACAAATGGAGCTGCTCATGAAGGAGAACGAGAGACTAAAGCAGGAGCTGGAGGGCCATGCAGAAAAGGCTCTCAGGATTCAGAAGGTAAAATAATTTCTCCATGTGTTTTTTAAAATAAAAAAATAATTGTAATGTGTATTTTTTGACATGGATACATAAAAGGAGCCACCCTGTTTTCAGCACTACTTGTTTTACCTATTAGGTTCTTTGACTTAGTAGACAAATGTACGCAATGTTACGTTAATCTCATTGTTCAGTTATGAAGAGGACATACCGAGCATTCTGTGATGGGCATGACCTGATGGGTGTAGGGTGTAAATATTTTTGTAAGCGTTTAGATGTCTCTGAGACATTTTGAGGGTAGCATAACATCATTCGTATTCTCCAGGAGCTTATTTACCTAAAAAAAAATTTTTTTTAAATGCCTTGACATAATTGAGTGTTTAACATTAGCGATGATGTCACCTGGTCTATCGCTCCAGCTGGGCTGTCTTGTCAGGTGACCGATTCATTCTACAGCTGTGTATTTAACTTTAGCTTAGCTTAAAGTGTCCATAAACCTTGCGTCAACATAGCTTAGCATTCTCTCACTCCAGTGGAATGATAATTGCTGGGGAGAAAGAGAGAGAGAGAGAGCACCGCCTTGTGTAAACTCACCTGGGCTGAATAACACCTCATTGTTGCCATATGAGGCCAATGAGGTGTGTGTTTGTGTGTGTGCATGCATGTGTGTGGAGACTTAAGACAGGAATGTTTCACTCAATGCCAGCGACTAGAGTTACACAAAGTACAATTACACGCCACAATTCTGCACATACATAATCAGGCATTATAGGTCAGGAGGCGGGGCTAGGTGGGAGTCACATGGTTTTAGTCATGTGCTAATAATTATCACACCATAACTGGTTAAAAGTATTGTCATGGATTTGTCTGCATTACTTTATATGGTAGAATTTTTTTTTTCATGGAATAAAATTCTACTTTTTGCTTGATTTATTTTACAGAGGTTAGTGCATGTCTAACATATTACAAATTCTCTCTCACAGCTGGAACAGGAAATCCAAAGGATCTCTGAAGCCTACGAAACGCTGATGCAGGGCTGCACGAAGAGAGAAACACTGGAGCAGGAGCTCAGAAACAAGCTGATGGCTGAAATTAAGAGGCTTCAGGAAGTCAACATGGAGCTGAGAGGTAAATACATACACACTCCTGCAATCATATCTCATTTTATCTGATTAGTACAAATGTTCATGTGTTTGTTTTTTAAATTTTTTTACAGACAGTCTGGAAAGCAGCAATGTTCAAGCAGCGAAAGACGTGAAGGCTGCGGAACAAAACGAGCAGGCCATCGCAAAACTCCGCCTGCAGAGTGAGTAATGTTATGAAGTCGTATCGTTAAAGCAGTTGAGTGTTTATCATGGCTGTTAAAAATTGCAAGTACCTGTAAATATTTAGTGGAAGAAGTCACCTTTAACCTTTTGTATCTTTTGAGACTATTACTATAACCCCAGGTTATAAAAGTTGCATGTCTGTTAACTCACTGAACCTCAAACGGGAAGCGAGTTCGTAGTCTTTCAGCTCAGGAATTTGCTTTACTGACACCACACATGACCTTTGTCCTGAAAGTAGACCGATCACTGTTCATCACAATATCTTCTTATTTTTTCTCTTTTTTTACGGTGGGAAAAAGTAGAAGGAATGTAAAACTTTAAGAATGTGTGTGTCACAAGGAGGGTGGCTGCTTTTCCTTTTTCCCCCTTTCACATTCCTTGGCTTCTTGCGTAAAAACAACATGGTCCGTATTTCGCAACGGAATTCCTAGGATGTGAGCAGGAAGTTCTAACGCAAACATGGCAGGCTTGATTTTAGTAATCTCGGCAATGACAGCAGGCTTAGCCCTGTAAACACTGAGTCTTATAAACACAAACTATTTATATTAGCTTGACTGTAGTTACTGGGTTATTAATTTATCATAGTTACTAAATAATCCTATTCAGTTGAATAACTAAATACGCCAGGTATTTGTTGTGTTTATTAGGGTTAATTGGAAAACAAAAACATTTAAAGCAAAGTTCAGAAATGAGGGCAAAACACAGATAAACTACTACTACTACTAGTACTTATTCTTTAATAACTGACTGCTCTGTTGATGATGTATACTCAGTCTCTCTCTCTCTCTCTTGTTGTATTTCTTAGACGAGGAGCAGAAGTTGCAGTGTGCGCGACTGGAGCGCGAGATGCAGATCCTGCGTGAGGAGACGAGCTCTGCGCAGGAACGCAGCCGGCAGCTGCAAGCCGAACTGCACAGGAAAAATGCGTATGTGGAGCAAGTGGAGCGTCTGCAGGGGGCGCTGGCTCAGTTACAAGCCACCTGTGAGAAGAGGGAGGGGCTGGAGCTTCGACTGAGGACACGACTCGAGGTGGAGCTGCGCACGCTCAGGAACCAACAGGTGCGCACGTGAATACAAACACACACGCAATAAAAATCTCATATTGTGATTAGTATGATTTTTTTTATTGTTGTTGATTTTAATGATAAGCCCTACTCTAATCACAACATTTCTTTAATTCAACTCAAACAGAGGCAGACGCAAACGTCTCCAGCGATCTCATCCGCGTCCTCGGCGAACGTGAGCTCCCTGCTGGAGCGTCTAAGAGAACGAGAGGAGCGGATTCTCACCCTGGAGGCCGACGTGACGCGCTGGGAGCAGAAATATCTGGAGGAGAAAACCATGATGGAGTTCGCCATGGACACGGCGGCCACCGCGGCAGCGCAGAGGTAAAGGCTGTCACTCACGCCTGGTAGTATAAACGTATAGACGTGCGTTTGAATCTGCGATTATTTACCTCACGTGTCTTTTTTTTTTTTTTTCCCTTTTCACAGAGACACCACCATCATCAACAACCGCTCACCTTGTCATTCATGTAAAACCAGCTACAGTGAGGATCTGCCTGCTGCTCAGACACAGGACCAGGATGTAGAGAACAGGTACGAGATCATATACACTGTATTTTATTCAAATCCAACATGCTTGTGTATAGACTTAACCAGATTGAATAATCTTTAATCTCAAATGGTGTGTGTGTGTTCAGGATCCGTGCTCTGTACGGGCAGATCATGGAGAAGGATGCGGTGATTAGTGTTCTTCATTACCGGCTCCAGCAGGAACATGATAAAGATGACTCGTGTGAGGAGGTGTCTTCGAGTAGCCCCGCCCACTCTGACTCAAGCTTTTTCTATAATAAAGGTAAGAATGTGATAGTACTAGTGGTAGTTATGCTAACAATGCTAATGCATAGTGACATCATTTATTTCGTTTATTATTGTGTTTTTAAATCCTTCTTTTTTTTTTTTCTCCATTTTTTTAGGAAGGTGTGACACAGATAATCAGACAGGAAAGGCAGAGTCAAGGTTTACCCGTATCTCAGAGCAGCCCTCCAGTAGCTTGGGTCAGTACACTTTAAATCTCACACACACACACACACACACACACACACACACACATACTGTATATGATGATAAGGCAGAATGTAAAAACAGAATGAGTTAGTGATTAGTATGAACTCTGCATGGATCATTGCACAGCAGAGTCACACAGCAGAGTACACATCGACTAGACTCGAGCTGTACTGCAGTGGTTATCGTTTTACAAACTGTGTGTGTGTGTGTGTGTGTGTGTGAGAGAGAGAGAGGGAGAAAAAAGAGCAGCATGTTAGCTTGTGAATGTGAAGAAATATTTACAGTAATCAAGGGAATGTGATATGTTGTGTCTACGTCAGCGTGTAAATATTTACAATGGTACGAGCGCAGAAACACTGCAACAAAAGTATTTTAGCAAGTGAATAAAACCAGCAGAGAGCTAGTATTTCTAATCATGAGATTATATAACAAACGTGAAACAAAAAAAGGTAATAAAGAGAACTATTCACTAAATGGTCCAGTAGTCAAGATATTTATATTTGCTGGAGTGAAAATTACATCTTTAAACTTAACACATGGGATGCAACCTTTAAATATTCACACACGAGCTTTTAGTTAGTCATTTATTAACCAGTCCAGTATTAAGAGCCACAGTTTGAATGGAAAACTCAAACAAAACATTGAGGCTTTGTAAAGGTTTCCCTTTTTTTTTTTTTTTTAAAGAAACTAGTCAAAATCTTCTCAAGAAGTCTGAAGGAGTTTAACCCAACTCACCCTCAGAATTATTTTTAAATGAATCTGGATTACAACCGAATTTTATGAGGCAATTTGTTCTTATATTGTTCAAAGAGAAGATTGTGATCTTGAAACTACACAAACCTCAGTGTGGCATGTTAACGATGTCTTATCTAAAAGTTTTGGTATGTGTTTACAGAAAATATGCTTCCTTGTTCATTTACATGATTTTTTATTATTTTTCTTTTACAGAAAGCAGCAGGCAGAAGACTGTGAATCTGTTCAAAGGTCTGGACAACGTGGAAGCCGAGGCAGTGGAAATCTTCATCTGAACGCCGCCAGAGACTCCGAGGTGTCCAAAAGATCCGAACCGAAGCGTTCCTGTCGCTCGTTGAACCGAGCTCTCTCTGAGCTCAAGCAGGTTTTTGAAGGGGAAATAAAACTTTTGGGACGTTTGTGAACGTAAACCTTTTGAGGAACGACTGAAGAGCTGATGCACACAGAGAGACCGGGATTAAGAAATCAACCGGAGAATGTAATGTGTCATTTTTAATGAATCGCGAATCTGGATTCAGTTGCGTGGCACTTCTGCGTAAATATTTGCGAGCGGTTATTGACTCGTTTCGTTCATGCTTTACATGTTGCCACAAATCGTAAAGCCTCAGGCTTCATGAAGGCCCCGCCCTTTAAAGGATTAAGAATTTGTAATTTATACAAAGTGTATTGTGAAATGTTAAACCTGCAATGTATTTAAGAATGTTATCTGGGAATGTTTTTTACATCTCTGGAGTTTTTTTTTTCTCTCTCTCTTTTTTTTCCTTTTTAAATGAAGGTCACACGCTCTCATCGCTGATCTCACCACATTATTATTCTGTTGAATTTCTTCTGGAGGCTGAACCTGTTGTGGTTTTTAACAGCTCCACCTTCACTGTGCATTCTTTTCATTTTCTTTCTCTCAGCCTCCCTGAAGCTGGAAACAAAACACCACAGGCCTGGTGGTTTTAAGATTTAGGAATTTTATTTTCCTCCCCTTTTTCATTGTACAATGCATCTGCTGGTCAGTGTGTCGTACACACAGTCACGCCAAGCTGAGCTTACTTACGTATATTTTGTTTACCGTCCTGTAACATATGATGTAAGATTAATATATTTGCTATTTTATATTAAGGGATCTGCTCATTCCAACTCTCATAAAGATGTGAACGTTCGGGAACATTTCACACACACATGTAAATATAAATAAAAGTCTTAATATATTAGAGTGTCTCTTAAAAATGCTTGAGTGTTTCTTTCATATCCGCACTGAATGAAATGTAATGAATGAGTGTGAATACTTTGTCATATATCTGGCTGACGCTGACTGAAACCTGTTCGTGACTGATGATGAGTAATTCGAACTGTAGTGGGTGCAAGCAACATTCCAGCGTCAGGTTATTAAGCACAACACGGCTCCACCCGTATCCAATACCGAACACGTCATGAGAGCCGCACTGATGTTCATATTGACTAATAGTCACACCATATTTCACTATATTTTACTACACTATACCATATTACATCACATTCCACTATACTGTAATATTAGATAAATATATATATATATATATATATATATATATATATACTATACTACACCACACTATACTATACTATACTGTACTATACCATAGATAGATAGATAGATAGATAGATAGATGGATTTAGGCAAATAGAGTACTTTAATTTCAACACAAAAGGGAAAAGACTATACTAGACCTTACAATACTGTACTGCACTATGCCACACTAAACTATACCACATTATCCTATTCTATTATCTACTGCACTGTACGGTACTATAGCATAAACTCAGCGGCAGTAACGTGCTGGATGAATTTGGTGGAGAATGGTAAGGGTCAGCCTCTGTGTTTTCTTGGGGCCAAAAATGTGACTTTCTCAGATTTTCACCAAAATCACACCATGCAATTGGAAGGTGAAGACATCTTTGGATATTCAAGATTCAAGATTCAAATAACTTTATTAATCCCAGAGGGAAATTGCTTATGCTCGGTTACAGGTGCTCACAGTTGTTAACTAAGAAAGGTAATAAAGAATAAAGGTAATAAATAATAATAATAATAATCTTAAAAAAAAAAAAAAAAAGTTCTCAAAACAGTAAGTACCATAATTCAATTCAATTCAATTCAATTCAATTTTATTTGTATAGCGCTTTTAGCAATTTTCATTGCCGCAAAGCAGCTTTACATAGTCAAAAGAATTATTTAGGTTTGTATGAAATGTGAATTTGTATGAATCAAAATGGTCAGTTTGTCCCTGGTGAGCAAGCCGAGGGCGACAGTGGCAAGGAAAAACTCCCTGAGATGGTAAGAGGAAGAAACCTTGAGAGGAACCAGACTCAACAGGGAACCCATCCTCATTTGGGTGAAACAAAAAGCAGTAAATGATCTGCATTTATACAGTGTGTAGGGTGGGAGGCAGTTCAGCTATAATAGCTGATGTTAATTGATGTTAATATGGAGTCCAGGTAGTTATTGAAGACCCAGGTAGACTTGTAAGAAGTTCCAGTCATGAACTATCGAACTGTCAAGTCCCCAGAGAAACAGTTGCCAACACCAGTCAAGGCCAGAACCATTTTCTAGGTAGAGAGAATCATTCCCAGACACCAGACGCATCCCAGAGAGACACACGGGGCATCCATGTGACGAGATCTTCAGCCAGAAGCGGGGCACCAGGATGGGTCAGACAGGTCCGGAGGGCAATAATCTTATGGTACTTACTTACCATAATCTTTGGAATATGATACGACAAAACTAAGTACATAGTTATGGTTGGCTGGACCACCCTAATGTGTAGAGTGAATTTGGTGAACTTCTGAGAAAGTCAAAAATTTCACCCCAAAATGGTAAGGGGTAAGGGGTAAGGGGTAAGTACACCATTGTTGGGTTTGGAGGAAAAAATATTGACATTCTTCGATTCTAACTAAATTCATAGCACAGATTAGTTAAGTCGAAGTGAAAAAATTAGTGCACTTAGTTTCATTCTATAAAGCATCAGAGCAGAAATCTGTGCCTCTGAGTTTCATACTGCAGTATACTGTACTGTACAGTACTATAACATACTATAATATTTCTCAGGTTTGAAATGTGATTAAACAAAACTAGTTGTATTTTCATGATCAACCCGAGCACCTTAATGTATAGGGTGGGTTTACGTAAGATTTGAGAATGTCACTTTTTCAACCCCAAAATGATAAAGGGGTTAGCCTTTAGAGATGCTCTCTAAACTTAATCAAAATCACACTGTTACACTCACACTGTCTGTTAATAAGGCACAGACCACAAGTGACCATTGTGTACAGTATGTTGTGTACTATTATGATATAAAGCTCAGATCTGAACTTTTAATTTCCTTACTACACTGTACTGTACTATACTGTACTATACTATACTGTACTATACTGTACTATACTATACTATATATATACTATACAAATATTTGTTACAGAAAACTAATCTACGATGAACTGAGTTACTGTTACTATCCTGAAGTTGATTACTTTTCTATTAGCGCACATCCTCAACTGTATTCCTCTATCAACCATTTGATGAACCCGTTCTGGAGCGTCCCCTGTACATGTACCCATGAAGGAGCTGCTAGTGTAAAAATGCTAATGTATTAGAATGAAAACATTAATACAAATCTGTGACTCTCAGAGCTGCTGTTATAGAAAACAAATTAAATGTCCTCTGATCAATCAGAACCCAGAAATCATCCAATGTGTAGCAAAACGACAGAAAGTTTAAATTACAGGGAAAATGTCCTGTACGTACTGATCTGATCTACAGAGCCGTTAATCCGCTTTCGCAAAAATGTGAGTTTATGTCACAGAGCAGTGGTGGATACTCACACAAAACTAAAGGGTTAAACAAGCTCACCTGTCCTGTGTGGGGACTCTGCTGGGTTTTTGGTTAATATCCTCTGGCACACACTCGCGTGTGAGGCATCAGTGAGGACGTTTAATCTCAGCAAGCAGGACAGAAGTGCTGAAATACACATGTCTTCATTTTATGCATCAGGAGCTTCGTAACATTTGATGCAAAAACTTTAATAGATAAAAGAAAGAATGAAACAAATTATTAATTCGTGTACTGCATTAATTTTTTTAAAAGTAGCATATAAACTTGTTACTGTTTCCAGAGAAGTTTTTGGAATTAAGGAATTATTTTCACCATTCATTAAAAAACAAACAAACAAACAAACAGAAAAAAAAAACAACTTTTTGAGGCCTGAAGCAAATAATATTTGTGGTGTGGAGATTTTAGAAAATCACTAATACAATAAAAACACATTTGTTAGCTTACTTTGAACCTCTTACGGTTCCGCTCAACCGAATGGTAGAGCACATGTTGATTCAAGTGTATCTTA
Organism: Clarias gariepinus; assembly: GCF_024256425.1. Lineage (NCBI taxonomy): Eukaryota > Metazoa > Chordata > Actinopteri > Siluriformes > Clariidae > Clarias > Clarias gariepinus. Next base: position 1,870,374 of record NC_071110.1, read on the forward strand.
TTGAAGATATATCGTTTGAGCTATTTTATACTACAGAATCTAAAAAGATGCCATTGTGTCTTTAAATAGCATGTGTTTACCACTATAAACAATTTTTATATTTTTGGTGTTTTTTATTATTATTATTATTATTATTATTATTAAAGTACTGACACATTTCCCATGAAGTGACATCTCAACCATTTGGAAGAGACTTATACTGAGGTTTGTTAAAAAAAAAAAAAAATTAAAACTTTTTTTAATTGCATTTTAGTGCTGCCAGTTTGCAGCCCCATGATGTGACTCGACTTAAAGGTGTGTAGAAGGTGACGTTCATGACCCTAATCTACATACTGATTGTGTGTGTGTGTGTGTGTGTGTGTGCGTGTGTCCGTGTTTGTTTCACAGTGAAGCAGGTAAACAGCAGTGAGTCAGAGCCAAAGCCACACTGATCATGTGACGGACTGAAGCCGAGCCTGAGGATCGCACACCTGTGAGCTTCTCAACATGAAAACAACCTGGAACCTGATGAACCAGAGTGTGTCAGGTGACATCTGCTCTCTGTAAACCGCTTGAGCTCATTAGCATGAGTTTAATAGATAGATAGACACTTTATTGATCCCAAAAGGAAATTTCCCTTAGTAACTAGGATAGAAACACAAATATGATGTACATGTACAAACAGGAAGAGAAGTGAAAAAGAAAATCAGGAAACATGAGAAACCACGGTGGTGTTCGGTTCAGGTCTCACTGATCTGCTTTAACTCCGGAGTTAATCCCCAGAGTACAAAAACTTCACGATTACATCATCATACAAGCATGCGCACGCACTTACACACACTTACACACACACTTACACACACACACACACACACACACACACACACACACACACAAACACATTCATATACAGTGCACCTTAAGAAATAGAATGTCATTCCTTTAGGATGCATTTCTGCATCAGGCTCATCTGTTTTGATCCTCTATGGGGTTCAGGTCAGGTGAGATCGCTGGCCAGTCAAGCACCATAATACCATCAGCAAACCAGTTAGTGGTAGTTTTGTCGCTGTGAGTCCTGCTGGAAAGGGAAATCAGCATCTCCATAAAGTGCTCTAAAACATCCTGGTAGACGCCGTGTTGACTTCGGATATTGTAGACCACAGTGGGGACAACACCAGCAGATGATACGGCACCTCAGATTATCACCAACTATGGAAAGTTCACACTGGACCTTAAGCAACGTGGATCCCGTGCCTCTCCTCTCTTCCTCCAGACCTTGATTTCCAAATGAAATGCAAAATTTACGTTTATCTAAATAAAGGACTTTGGACCACTGAGCAACAGTCTAGTTCTGTTTCTTCCCACCCCAGGTAGGACACTTCTGATGGTGTCTCTAGTTCAGGAGCGACTTGAGATAGACAGTTTCTGAAGACGTCTGTGTGTGGTGGCTCTTGATGCACTGACTCCAGCCTCACTCCACTCCTTGTGAAGATCTCCCAGGTTCAGCACCTTCTGTGTCTTACTGTTTTTAATCATCTTCAAGACAACGGTCAAGTCAGCATTCTTCCCCTTCCACTCTTTCTCTTTCTGTCTGTCTTTCTACTTCCATCAGTCTCTCTCACTCATTCTCTGTAGTGCTTATCCTGCACAGGGTCATGGAGGCCTGGAGCCCAACCCAGGGGATCCGGGGTACGAGGCGGGGTACAGCCTGGACGAGGAGCCAGGACATTCACCATATCTGTCTCATTATCTATCTTCCAGTCTCTATATCTCTATACCTCACTGTCTTTCAATATGTCCTTCTTTCTCCCAGTTTCTCTCAATCTGTCTATCTCTCCTTCTTTCTCTGTCCAGCTGTCTGTCTTTTTATTTGACTCTATTTTCCTGCTTCTATCACGCTCTCATTCTGCCTGGCTTCTTTCTTTCTATTAAGCTACATTTCTCATGTCCCACTTTCTCACTGTCTCCATCTCTCTTTCTCTCTCTTATTCTGCTTATTTATTTGTTTTCCGTGCTTTCATTCGGTCCTTCTCTCATACTTTCACCTTCTCTCGTCCTTTCTCTCATTTCATTTACTCATACTTTCTCTGTCTTCTGTTGTTCCTGTCTCCCTCTCTTTTCCTGCATCTGTCTTTCTTTTATGTGTCTTAATATTGCACTCTCTTTCTTATTGTCTCTTTCTGTTGTGCACTCTCTCTCTCTCTCTCTCTCTTTCTCTCTCTCTCTCTGATGGATTCTTCACGCCTGGCTGTGCAGTACTGATTTGTTGCAGACAGACAGACAGACAGACAGACAGGTGCAGACTGATAGACTGATAGATAAAAAGTTGGATGGAGAAATAGGCAAATAAACAGAAGGACAGCTGGACAAACAGACAGACAGATAGACAGACAGCGGGAAGCTTTGAGGAATCTGGTGAAATAATCCAATCTGAATTCTTATAAAACAAAGAAAATATGCACACACACACACACACACACACACACACACACACACACACACACACACACACACACACAAAAACTATTTAAAGACAAAACACTTAAATTTTTTATGTACTAAAAACCACAGAAGCTTTGTGCAGTAAACACATGCTCTGAATTAAACACACACTGCTTGAACGCCCACAGGGTGTTAAAATCACACAAACACACACACACGCACACACGCACGCGCACACACACACACACACACACACACACACACACACACACACACACACACACACACACACACAGAGTGGTATATAATGAACAGGGGCATCATTGTCAGCACTGGAACAGAAACACCAGTCAGACTCTGCTCAGTGTGTTTGTGTGTGTGTGTGTGTGAGAGAGAGAGAGAGAGAGAGAGAGAGAGAGAGATGACTTCACTGCCACAGGAATGTGTGTTACTAAAATAAAGCCCACGTGGAGGAGACGCCTTAAACACAAACACTAAACCCTCCAGCAGCAGCAACTCAGAAAGACACTCACTTTCCTTTCTATCCATCCATCCATCTGTCTGTCTGTCTGTTTTATCCCCTGTTTATACCATCCATCATCCATCCATCCATCTGTAACACCCTTCCATCCATCCATGCCATTTCTCCATCCATTTATCTTCTTCTTTGTCTTTCGGCTGTTCCATTTCAGGGGTCGCCACAGCGAATCATCTGCCTCCATCTAACCCTATCCTCTGCATCCTCTTCTCTCACATCAACTGACTTCATGTCCTCTCTCACTGCATCCATAAATCTCCTCTTTGGTCTTCCTCTAGACCTCCTGCCTGGCAGTTCCAACCTCAGCATCCTTCTACCGATATATTCACCATCTCTCCTCTGAACATGTCCAAACCACCTCAATCTGGCCTCTCTGACTTTATCTCCAAAACATCTAATATGGGTTGTCCCTTTGATGAACTCATTCTTGATCCTATCCATCTTTGTCACTCCCAAAGAGAACCTCAACATCTTCAGCTCTGCTACCTCCAACTCTGCCTCCTGTCTTTTCTTCATCGCCACTGTCTCTAAGCCGTAGAGCATTGCTGGTCTCACCACTGTCCTGTACATCTTTGCTTTTATTCTCGCTGATAGTCTTTTGTCACATAACACACCTGACACTTTTCTCCACCCATTCCAACCTGCCTGTACCCGCCTCTTCACCTCCTTTCCACACTCTCCGTTGCTCTGGACCGTTGACCCCAAGTACTTAAAATCCTGCACCTTCATTCCTCTGCTTTCCAGAGCATACCTCCACCTCTCCAAATTTTCCTCCACCTGTTCCCTGCTCTCGCTACAGAGCACAATGTCATCTGCAAACATCATAGTCCATGGGGACTCCTGTCTTATCTCATCTGTCATCCTGTCCATCACCAGAGCAAACGAAAAGGGGCTTAGAGCCGATCCTTGATGCAGGCCAATCTCCACTTTAAACTCTTCTGTCACACCTACAGCACATTTTACCACTGTCTTACAGCTCTCATACATATCCATTCTCCATCCATCTATCTGTCTGTTCAATCCATCCACCCATCCATCCATTTTATCCATGTCTGTACCATCCATCCAAAAATTCATCCCTTCATCTTTCTGTTTTGTTTATCCATAATAATATTAAAAACATTCAATTACGTGTCACGTTACAACACAGTAAAACCTTTTTTTCCCCACATATCTCTGTTTGGATGCTGAAGTCACAGCCCAGGGTCAGCCAGGATACAGCGCCCCCTGGAGCAGAGACAGGGTTTAGAGCCTTGCTCAAGGGCCCAACAGTGAAAGCTTGAGTGTGCTGGGGTTTGGACCCCCGACCTTCCAACCAGTAACCCAGTTCACAGCCTAAACCAACTGAGCCACCACTGACCCAACCATCCAACTGTCCAGTGGAACCTCGGATTGCGAGTAACGTAATCGTAAGACGAGCAAAGATTTTTAATAAATTTTGACTTGAAAAACGAGCATTGTCTTGGTTCACGAGTATCATGTATCACGCATGCGCTTCTTGTTTTGACGCCGAGCGTCACATGATCACAACTGAGGCAACGGTTTTTCTCTCTCTTGCACTGTAGAATTGTGAGAAATCGCCTTCCCTGCTGGGTCTTAGTGTGCGTACCTTACTGGTATAATCAACATCCTTGCATGCGTGTACTGTTTACTATAACACTGTGACCA